>NW_020651415.1:902277-1202277 GCF_003573695.1 Papaver somniferum | reverse complement strand
TGCTATTAGAACGTTCTGCTTTTTATTATGAGACATTGCACAATGTCGGGGATGAATCAACCTTACACCTTTTCAAGGAATTTTATAAACTGCTACGTCCAGACGAGGTAAACAGATATTTGATTAATATTACTCAGTAAATGAGCTTGTATCTGGTAGCATTGCTGGCTTAATATGAAATTATTTCTTATATTGATGACTCAGCATGATCTAGTAAAGTGGTTCGAGCAAACAAAAGGCATGGAGGAGCTAGTCCAGAAAGAAAAGGAAGAAATGAAGGCACGAGATTTTTGTGAAGCGAGTTGGCTCCATGCTCTTGGGAACTAGCTTATAAACAGATTTATGACTTTGTTGGAACATATGCCAGTATTAACTGTATCTTATGAGTTCTGCAACTCAATACTTAATTTCTGAATACGTTTAGTATTTTAGTACTAAGTTTGTCGCTCTGGACTATTATTTTAGGTAAAATGCATTAGCTAGAGTATGCCCTATATTGTTTGAGAAACAAAAACGATAATGAAAAATTGTGATACTACAAAATTACTCCTCATATAACTATCTGAAACTTTTGAAAGAAAAGACAGATCTGGTTAATTCATCAAACAAACATTTTACTGAAAATGATGAAAGCAAATCCGGTTTCATTAAAAAAAAACATTAAGGAAATGGTGTTTTACTTTTGGATTTAAGAGTCAACAATGGTTATAAAAGACTACCAATAACCCATACAAGTTTATAGTTAGGTAGATGAATATGCAATGGAACCCTTTCTGGTTCCATCAAAAAACAATTTTCATACCAAACAACTCACAAAGCAACCTAATAAACTAGATGTAATATATTACATCAACATCTTCTTCACAGTTCGAAACCGCTTCAGGTACTATTGGAACATCAGCTTGTTTCCTTTTACATCTCAAGTAAGTGCTCTGTACCGGTTGTTGTGCCCTGTCCTCAGCATCATATTTTTCCAGCAATGATTCTTCTTCTCCAGAAAGAACATTTGTAGCATTTGGCCTAAAATTTTCAATCAAGGTTCGTGCCCATTGGTATTTGGCTTTGAATGAGGTAGTTTCACTGCTAGCACCATCATTTTCTTCAACTGGCGCAGGCACCTCAACATTTTCAGTATCACTATCAGGCAGTTAGGGATCAACATAATCATCTTCAAAAGTCACAGCAAAATGTTCGTGAATGGTCCGCGAAGTCATATTCCTTGATCTTGATACCCAAAAACAATATGGGCGCCTACCATCATTTCGGTTTTCTATTGAACTTAAAAACATCATCACTTCTTTTGTCTTCTTGATGAGCTCTTCTTCATTCATTACGCCATCATAGAAGGGCTCAAAGAAACGCCAGAATGGACATGACTTAAGAGCTTTCAAATGCAGCTGCTTGTTTTTTATCAACTCTTTAATTTCTGCTGCTTGCTCGCACAAATGATGCAATGAACACATGTACGTTTCTGTTTCTCTTTTTTTACCTATTATGCAACCAAAAGTAAACCATAAGAGAATAACAAATAAAAATGATGAAACCATAAGCATAAGATTATACTTGTAATGATGAAACCATAAGCATTCCAATACACTTGGAAAATGATGAAACCATAAGCATAATTGAAAAGGGATGAAACCATCATCGTCGAAATCCAGGCTAAAATGGGGTAGACAACTCTCTAACGGATCTTCCGATACGGTGTTTGGTAATGACTCATGCACTAAGGTTTCTATCATGTTTACCTCTTGAATGCATGTGTTATATAGCTCAGAATGTATCCTATTTACATTAAAGATATTCAGCTCAATAGTCATATTACCAAAAAATATATTCATGATACCATTTCGACAGTTTATGAGTGCATTAGACGTCGCTAAAAATGGGTGACCTAAAATTACAGGTATCTGGTTCTCTGGGTAAGGGAAAGGTTGGGTATCTAGGACAATGAAATCCACTGGATAAATAAACTTGTCGACCTCAATAAGTTCATCCTGTATCACACCACGAGGAATTTTGACAGACCTATCAGCTAACTGGAGTGTTATCTTGGTAGGTTTCAATTCACCAAGTCCTAGTTTTAAGTACATATGGTATGACAGTAAATTCACACTGGCTCCTAAGTCAAGTAAATCTCTTTCTACCCGGTATTTTCCTATTGTTCAAGCAATGGTAGGGGAACCTGGGTCTTTATACTTAGGAGTTGTGGTGTTCTGAATGATCGAACTTACATGACTAGCTAAAAAGGCTTCTTTAGGGACACTAAGCTTTCGCTTTCGGGTACACATATCCTTAAGAAACTTGGAATAAGCCGATAGTTTCCTAATTGCTTCTAGTAACGGAAGGTTTATGGTAACTTTCTGAAAAACCTCCATTATATCATTAAAGCTGGATTCACTTTTTGTTTGTACTAATAGCTGAGGAAATGGGGCTCTGAGGACAAAGACGGGCTCAATAGAACCCTCATTGGTATCTTTAGAGACTCTATAAGTCTCTTCATTCCCTGGCTCAGAAGGGTGAACTACAACATGTTCACTATCAGGTATGGAAACCTTGTTGTCGACTCTCTTTCCACTCCTAAGGGTTGTAACGGAATTCACATGATCATATGATCTTCCTCCTATTTCATGAACTCCTCTAGGATTAGGTTGTGTCTGACTAGGAAAACTTTCATTATCTCTCTCACTTAGAATTTTACCTATTTGGCCAACTTGAATATCTAACCTAGCAATAGCCTTGTTACTATTTAGAAAATTCTGATTAGTTTCCTCTCGAAAACTAGCCTGGTTCTTTATTAACATATCTTGGGCCTCTACGAACATCTCTTGGATCTTTTTTAATATACTAAGAGATTCCTCCACGCTAGTTAGTCTATTCTCAGAAGGGTTCTGGAACTGGGCTTGACCTGAAGAGTTCTTATTATAACCAAAACCTGGAGGAGGCTGAAAATTACTAGACTGGTCTTGACTATGGCCCTTAGACCAAGAGAAATTAGGATGGTTTCTCCAACCAGGGTTGTAGGTTTCTGAGTACGGGTCAAACCTCTGACGGTTCTCGAATCCAGTGTTATTATAAAGAGCATTGGCTTGCTCTTCAGTATTCTGTCCTTCCCGAAAAGGCTCCACTCTACCACTAGTGTGACCTAATTCTAAAACTTCTAACCTCTTTGCTATAGCGGCAAATTTGGCATCAGACTCATAACCTATTAACATTTCCTCTATTTAGAAGAATTATTTTCTTGGGCTCCCTATTATTTTCCCATTGCTGGGTCTTTTCAGCGATTTCATTCAAAAATATCCACGCCTGCTCAACAGTTTTATTTTCTAATCCACCGCTACATAAAGACTCAACCATGGTAGTTGTCGAATAATCCAAACCCTCATAAGGATCTGAACTATCCTATCCATTCCTAAACCATGCTGGGGATTTTGGGATAACAAGTCATTAAACCTTTCCAAATACCTGTATAAAGATTCTCCCTCTTGTTGAGAAAAAGTACAGATCTGCGTCCTAATAGACGATATTTTGTGCGTAGGGAAAAACTTCTGTAAAAAGGCAAATGTAAGTTGGTCATAGGTTTATATTGATTCAAAAGGCAAACTGTATAGCCAAGATTTGGATTTATCTCTTGAAGAAAAAGGGAATAACCTAAGTTTCAAAGCATCATCATCTAGGTTTCTAATTCGTAGAGTACTACAAATTTCCTCAAAATCCCTAGTATGAAAATAGGGGTTTTCATTTTCTTTCCCTAAAAAGACTGGGAGCATCTTTATGGTCCCAGGTTTCAATTCATAAGTTGCCTCAGTTTCAGCTAACTTGATACATGACGGACGAGAGGTCCTAGCTGGGTTTAACAAGGCTTCAAAGTTGTCATGGTTGGCACAACTGAAGTACTAGGGGTACTTGCGTCACTCAGAGATAAGTTCTCAAAACTTAAGTTTCCAAAAACAGGGCTCTCAAAAGAAGAATCTTCGAGCTCCCTACTTCCACAAGAACTACTAGGTTTTTCACTAATCAATCGACCTAGAGTATCTCTTTTCCAAACCCGTCCTTTTAGGAAGTCGGGCATACACTAAAAAAAATCAAAAAGAAATAACAATCCTAACAAGGAAGGTTTTTCTTAAAAAACACACAGCAGGCTGACTCCACCAAAGCAAACCTAAAGATTGCTAGAAACAAAAAACATGATGGCTCCACTTAGATTGTTTCTAGACCAGCTTCTATCTCTCGAAAGAGAATTCGTTACAATTTGAGCATACCTCTCTGAAATCAATCCGAGCTAATGTAAGTGAAACAGAGACGAGGGAAGCTCAATGGAGCTTTGACACCCAAGGTCTCGCCGGCATTACAAGACGGCACGTTTCAACTTAAAGAAACCTTCATGAACTTCGAAGAATTCTTAAAAGAGTAACCAATATCCTTCGAAAAACTTTCCTAACAAGCTCGTTACCCTATTGGTCTCGTTCTAATCAAATTTTAAGCTTGGGTTAGCGTTAGGTTTCGTTATCCTAAGGCGGGCAAAAAGGGAACGGTGATGAAATCCGAACCCTTATTTTATATGGTCAATTCTTGCCCTTTACTAGGAATTTAAAAACAATCGGTGCAGTCCTCAACAAATAATCACCTTAAGGCAGACAGTAAACCCGCTTACAGGAGATTCGCGGGTGTTTCGATGGACTTACCTCCCGTACCAGACGGGCGATGAACCGTTGTAGTCGACTCGGGCCACTGACTCCGGTGTCAGTGTGCGAACCCGAGGGGCTAAAACGATATCGTAATCGTCGTCCTTCCCTGCACACAGTTTAATAATATATATTTTAAAATAACCCTTCCGTAGGGTTTTAAAAAAAAAAAATTAAGTCCAAAGGTCCAAATTAAAGTCCAAAAGGAAAAAAAATAATTACAATATTTCCTAATACAATTCAAAAAAAAAAATCTAAAAAAAATTAATAATAAAAAATTAAAATAAAAAATAAATAAATTAAAATGATAAAACTAAATCCTAAAAAATTATTTGTCTTCTTTTTTCTTCTCTTTTAGCTTTTAGCTATATTCCAAGCCCTTAGTATTCCACTTCAAACTTGTAAATCAAAGACACAAAAAGAAACGTAAAAAGGAACAAATAAACCTAAAAAAAATTTACCTAAGCACAAATCGGCGTCAGCGGCGCCAAAAATTTGATGTATTTTCAAATGTTGTAGTAATTGTGGTAAAAATGGGTTCTTTTCAGACTTGTGAAGGGAATAAAAATTTTAGATTTTTTTTTAAAACTTAGAAATGTAGTAGTGATGAAACCATAAGCATAATTGAAAAGTGATGAAACCATAACTCTAGAAGTTAAGCAATAACTAAAAATGATGAAACCAATTTTTGGTTTCATCAAAAAAATGAACATCTTATGGTTTCATCACAAATCTGTTAACATCAAACCAGCAACAATAGAAATTTGTTTTTCCCCATTAACTGAAGATGATGTAACTCGAATTTGGTTTCATCAAAAAGTAACATGCAATAAACAGGGCCAACAGAATACACAAACTTGAATCCTAACAGAAGAACAATAAACACATCCAAAATTGAAATTAGTTTTCAATTAAACCTAAACCTAACAAATCAAACCTTAATCTAACAGATGAAACCAAAAATCAAACTGAAAACGCAATAAATCAAATGAAACCTAAACCCAAAAAATCTGGTTACATCCCAAACGTAAAACAGAAACCATTGATGAAGAATAATTGAATATTTTTCTTACCTTTTGGAGGAAGTTTCGTTGTTTTCTTAAGCTTATCATCTTTCTTTTTCTCCCGTTGATTTTTTTCTTCACCATTTTTTGTTGGTTTTAGACGATTTTTGTCTGAAAAATGAATTGATTTAGGTTAGATTTTTCTGCAGTTGATGAAATACGTAACCATAGAAGAAGAGAAGAAGTTAAAATCGAGATTGAATTCTTGTTTTCGCTATGAAGAAACTACAGCAGATCTGGAATTTTTCTGGGTTGGTTTTGAAGAAGCTGAAGAAAGAGTTGAAGAAGAGAGCGAATTTTTTAGGTTTTTTGTCCGTTATCGAACGTTATAAAACATTAAATGAGTGGAGGGGGTTTTGGACAGTTTCTTTTGGGTGAAATTAGAGGAGGGTAGTTTAGACAATTTATGACAATTGGGGCTTTTGTGTCAGTTTTGTTCGGACGGATTTTTTATGGATGAGTTATAACCCCTTTGAGGTTATAACCCGCGCCGTTCATTATGTGAACGTCTTTTAAACTCCGCATATTCCATAAAAATGATTATAAAAAAATCTAAGATATTCTAATATATCTGGACAACGGGTGCGGGGCGAAGCCTCGCCACACCAATTGGCAATTCCCGACAAACCCGGTGCGTAGCACGGGTTACATACCGTTAAAATTATAAATCGAAGTAGATAAGTCAAAACCATCAAAGATATCAGTAATTCTAGCCGTGAGCTGCTTTGCTAAAGATTTTAGAAGATACCTAAAGATCTATGAACAAAAACCCAGAGAAAAAGCTTAAGCAGTGGCTAAGGCAATTGTTTCTACCACTTTTGGCCGCCAGGTAGTTTTCTGAAGACACAACAATCCTTCATTTTCCTTGTTGTTGGTTAAGCGAATTTCCCATTGCAAAGACTCTGCCATTTGCATCAGCTCCTTGATAATCTCAACTTTGTCACGCACTATCAATTTTCCGTCTGGCCTTAATATCCTATCAACTTCTGCTATCACGGCTACTAAGCTGCACCTGCAGAACCATAAAATAATACTTAAACACAGTATACTTTGAAACACATTCAATCAAACCGCAATTTGATGCTTGGTGAATCCTAAGGCACTGGGCTATGTAATTCATGATACACCCAAACAAGTGAAAATATTTTCTCATATATTATTAATGTGAGAGCATAAAAATTCTACTATATGGGGCTGCATTCTTGAAACTTGTTAACAGCATTACCAGAAACACTTGTTCGGTTAGGTTGGGTTGGGTTGTATGTATACGGACAAGGATTGGAAAAGAACCCAAAATATGGAAATAGATGTAATGTAGAAAGGGCAAAAGATGTTTTAACATTGATCTTGGTGTTTAAAACAACTGTACAGGACAGTAAGCCATATTTGGCTGATTTTGGGATGAGAATATCACATGAGGAAATCCTAATTGAGAATATACATACACACAGTAACAAAAAAAAAGGGGAAATCATAGCACAAACCTGAGTTTGAGCTTAGAGAAAAGATGATCAGCATGAAGAAGGTCATAGGACCTAGGATAGGTGCTAAAGGATTCACACCAGTCATGATAGATACCAAATAGACCCCGTTCATATATTATGGGGAGTGTGTCTGGTGAATCTATCGTAACCACATTCATTACCCACACATTCAAATCCTTGAGCGCAGCAGCAAAACTGCATGCACAAACAAACACCAATATAGGATTAGAATAGAACCAAGGATACGCAGTCTTAAGCTCTTAAGAAATAAAGATCGCATCATAAATTCGTTTCAACTATATTATAAGGAAACACACTCACAAATAAAAGATTAGCATAATTTCAAGCTGTACCAATAAGAACAATTATTCAAAAGTAACAGTTTGATTGAAAGTTGTAATTTAGCATGCTTACCCTCCATAAACTGATCTCATATCCATGACATTTCTCACGTCAGACCAGCTAACTCCCATTTCGTGTAGATAAGAATTTGTGACAACACGTTTCCAGTGTTCGTGGTCCGCGATGAAATCCTCTGGGGATGCTTTTCCATAGACTCCAAGTCCCGCACCATTCAACCAGTAAGGTGGCTTTTCCAACCTCAACGGCCACTGATCTGGCCACTGAGACCCACGCTCTGATGCTTCTATTGGCAACTTGTGCATACATGATTTCAGTGTAATGTTCCTACACCATTTCAAACATGTGATAATCAACTAACAGTGAAGACAATGTTCCTACACCATTTCAAACACGTCATAATCAACTAACAGTGAAGACAAGCTTAAACTATGGAGCAACTAAGAAAATTACCAGGCAGCATTTGGATCATCAGATTCTTTACATAGAGGTGGGTCATCTTCTGGTCTTTTTTCATAGCATTCGTTGGATAAAGGCTTCCTATATATTGCAACCCCAACACCATTGAATGAATCCTTTTTAACTATCAGCAAATCCCAGCACATCTGCTTTGTTAGTGCAGACATAGCTGCAAAATATCGTGAAAGAAGAATAGACAGCTTGTTAGTGGAGACATGACTGGAAGATATAATAAAACAAGAGTAGACAGCATTAGTTGCATTTAGTGTTTCCTCGTATTTAACTATCAGAGAGGAGGAAAAATCTACCTTTCCAGATCCCAAAGTCTTCGGCTTCTTTCCGATAAACAGGAGTAGCTGACCAGACAAAGTATCCACCAGGTCTCAGAATACGGTTCAATTCTAAGAGAAGTTTACCACCTGCATCGTTACATTATAGTGAATTTTCAATATAAGAATTCAAGCATCAGATAAAAGGAATTATAAGAGATAACAAGATGAAGGAGGATACCCTCGATATGCCATGGAACCCTGCAACGAGCACAATGGATAAGATCAAACACTCCACCAGGGAAAGGGAGTCTTGTTGTGCCCATCACGGCTGATAGAGCTGGGAGACCCCTTTCAAGTGCAAACTGAATTTGGGCCTCATGCTCATCCTTTGGAGCAAATGACATCGTAAGAACATCTTTGTCAAAGAGAGATGCACCAAAACTGGCTACCCCACATCCAACATCCAATACCACACGGCTCTTCCTTCCCCATGATATATCAGCCAACTCCTGTGATCAATATAAAATACAACGGTTATGCACATGAGGACATGAATCACATTGAGCTTCCGCCACCCCTATTCCTCTTGGTATATTTCAACTGCATATCTTTCCAGTATCTTGCTACTATGTAACTAAGATATATCAAGGTATACATAGGTTAGGTATGCCTCGTGTGAGAAATAATCAAGGAAATAGGAAAACACACTAACCTATCTATCCAGTGGGGAATCACCTATTGTTCGGGGTATGCTTCCATACTTATAAAATATTAAAAGTACATAGACAATGAGAAAAATGTTGGGGAAAAACTGCTGCCCCGATGACTTTCCAACCTTTAACTGCCATTCTTTATTCAGGAAATGTAAAGCCAAAAACATGACATACCAACATTTTAATATTGTCGATATTTCACTTAATACAAGTTGAACAAATGCAATAGGTCAACTAAGTACTACTAATTAAACCGTGTAAGTTAAGGTAACCACACGCAACCTACAAAGAATCATAACTTCGTCAATATCATTCAAGAAAAGTAAACCCACTTAGCTATAATAACACATAGATCGTAAATCCGTAGGGATAAAAAGTCTTACTTTTTCGATAAATTCAACATAAGGCAAGGCGCCCTGCATAAACTGAGTTCCACCACCAGGAAATGTTAGGTACTCTCCACTAACTTTAACCCAATTTTGATGCCCCTTTATTTCTGCAAGCTTAGTGTGGGGAACATTGGAATACCATATCTGCAGGAGAACACACACATTTTGATCAGATAGACTACGAGAAAGGAAACAATTGTGATTGTGCGATGTTGAAAAGGTAATCATTTACCTTATTCCTGCTTTTAGGCCACTTAATAGATTTTTTATATCCTTGAGGCAGATGAACCAGACAAGTTGGTGGCTCTTCAGGGCAGTGCCTTTCTCTATGTTCATAGTGTATAGTACTTTGAAGATGTGTAACAGCATATATATTATCTAGGCAAGGTATATAATCTGGCCCGGCGGTGACGTTACAAAGTTTCCATTTATACTCATAAGCACTCTCATCTTTTGTAACAGAATATTCCTTTTCATTCTTTGACTCTGAACTTTGAGTAGAAAATGCCCCATCTTGTGTGGTAGACTGGTGCTGAGCTGCATCGGGAACCTTATTACCTCCACTCCCCTCAGATTTCTGAGATGTTAAATCCTGAGGTGAGATCTGCTTCGAATCTCCCTTTTTCGCATCTTCATGTACGACTGCTGAATTATCTTCAAATTGTGTAGAATTAGGTTTATTGACAGTATCTACCTCCCCATCCCTAGAAAATTCTGTATTTTGCAGAGGAACAATTGACGAAGATGTCATCATCCAACCACCAACTAAGCTGAGAGCAACAAGGACAACAATAACAGCCATTGAACTCCTCACATCAGCTCTTGGACCTCTTCCAATACCCATCTTGTTATTGTTTCGTCACAAGTATGATCCTGAAAAACAAATAGAAAAAAAAAATGAAATGAATCTCACACCTTGCGATCATCTCAATTGTTCCCTATCTCCACACATCTAGCACGATAAGTGAAACAGAGGATCGAAACAACATAAGCAGACTTTACTTGTGACGGAAAAACAATGTATGCATATCATCATTACCAATAGAGACTACAAAGTCATCGGAAAAACAAATCTAATCTATATGGATGTTAAGTATTTATTATAGAACTTGAAAACACAAGGGATGAATTGCACAAAACACCATTAAGTGTAACACTGAAGTGAAATATGTGAATTCTATTTATAAGTTTTGGGCAAAAAATAAAATAAAACAAACTATTCACCTCAACGATCTACTTTTATCTGATTGTTACTCCAGCTATGCAGCTATCTTCTCCAAATACACAGAAGGGTACTTGCAAAAGATTACTCCAACGCTCGATGTTAATATTAGGTATTCACAGGTTATTGTTCTAGTTGACCGGAGTATTTACAAGTTATACAAGTCGTTTAATAAGACCTATCCAATCATGAGTTTTGAGATATTCCCGTTCATCGGTACTTATCCATCCTATGATTCTAGAATTTTCTAAAATTTTCGATAAGATTTACGAGATGTACCACCAAATCCTATTTTTTCTCTCATAATCCCACCAGTAAAAAAAATCAGGAACTCACCCAACTATTTCCGGTTTTTTGAGATTTTCATTCGTCACTTTGGATTTAGAGAATTTTAGGGTTTGGGCTATTAACCGTTAACTATCTGGGCTGAAATTTATTTAATTTTTTGATTGGTAAAGGAGAAAATATTATACTATTTACAGGTGAGCATTTTATCAGTAATCCGCAAGTTTAACCAAGACCAACCGTATTTTTGTGGATGGATTCGGACCGTTCGCCAATGGATTGGATTCGGATGTAATTTTTGACATTCAACGGATTACGGAATGGGCCCATAAGCAACCCTGAAAATCCGTTGGACATCCATATACGTTGGATTAAGGCATTTATATAGTTCTAACAAATATGTAGATAGTTTTGGAATTTTTAAGGTGTTTTTTTGGAGTGTTGTCCATGACACTTCTATATTAATCTACATATATAAAGTGTGTAGGTTCTATAAGAAGTTATCTATATTGTTGTATTTGTTCGTTATAAATTTTAACTAACACATATCCATTAGATTATTCGCACCCAATCCGTTCAACGGTGCATCCATTGATGCAAATCCTTTGGATGTTTGATTGGATGCGGATGCCAAATTTAAAATCCGTAGTGAATTGGATTAGATGCGGATGAGGTAAAAACCGGTCCATCCGATCCCTGCTCAACCTGAGTTTGATCAAGACGAGACTGTAATCTGCAGATTAGCTATCCCTATAATAATCTATCCTTTTATCTTATGATTATTTATTTAATTAGTTCAAACTAAACTTTGGATTATTTCGAAAACGTTCCACCCACAAATAATGATCAATCAGAAAGTATATATAATACTAATATGTAACCCGTGCTACGCACCGGAAACGATGGGATCAACCAATTGAGTGTGGCTTGTGGGAAAACGGGTTAACCCGGCCCGTCCCGTAAACCCGCGGGTTTAACCCGTTACCCGTCTAAATATCACACGGTTGTATTGTATGAAACACAGACACGTTGTGGCTCCCCTTATCAATGCAATTGTGTGTCCTAGTGTTTCCTTTGGACCTTATCTCCTCAACCGATCGAAGAGAATCTGTTTTCTCTTATTCTTTCTTCTTTTCTTTTTCTTTCTCTGCTCTTCTTCTTTTCTTCTTGTTTTCTCCGGTGAGGTTTTTGAGATTAGAGCGAGAATTGATTGAGGATGTTAAATGATGGGTTTGTGTAGATGATGAAGGAACTTAGGTTGTTGTCGATTAAGCCGAAGAGGAAGAAAATATGGATCTGAGAAAAATTTAGGATTCGGTTTGAGTTCAAGATATGGAAGATTTGATTATTGGAAAAGTCAAAGGCTCGGTCCACATCTGAGTCCAGGTCAAGTCAAGGATCAACTGAGTCAACTGAGTCAAATCGGGCAACGTCTACTGAGTCAAGTCTAATCAGGTCTGGTCACTGAGTTAACTCAGTCAGATATGCTGAGTCAGATGAATGGGATGACTATGCATAAAGCTATGCCATAACAGAGGCCAAAACTCTAATGCACCCTTCTATGTTACAACTGAACAGAAACTCTACCAAGGTTACCAACACATCTAATCTCGTTATCAAACAACACATTCTTAACAAAAGCAATTAGTATATTCTTTCGAAATAAACTTCATAATCGATTACAAATACAACTATAATCAATGTAGTCAATATCGGCCGTATCGGCCGATATATCGGGGATATTTCGGATATCGGCCCAGAACGATATGATAAGAAGGATATCGGGGATACGATATTCGCCCTATAATATCGGCCGTTTCGGTCAAATATCGGCCGTATCGGTCGATACGAAATTTTCCTACATTTCCCGATATGAGACGGTATTGGTCGTTTTCTATAAAGTTTAAGGGTAATTTTGGTGAAGAAAGTCTTCCAAGTGGTAGTAGAGGTGCATGTAGCTCTCGAAGCAAGTTGGTACAGTTAATCTTTTGTTTTTTTGATAAAATTGATGTTATCTATTATATCTTATCCGAAAATGTGTGGAGAAAATATTTAATATAAAATTATAGTCTCTAAATCTAGAACCGATATTATACCGATATTTCAACGATAATATCCCCGATATAAAATCGTACCAGTGTATCGGTCCCGGCTGAGATGAACCGATATCCGATATTAACTACATTGGTTGGGCCATAGTGTTTGAATGAAATAAGTGAATTGATGTTGATGTTGTAGCTGCTGTGATGTTGTAATGCAGAGAGGTAGTCTGGAATGTGTATGCCTAAACTGCATATGAAGTTTTCAAAAGTATTCTGTGGTTGTGATGATGAAGATGGAATGAGTATTACACTGCTAGTGGTTAGAGTTTGAAGTTTGAAATTGAACTGTGGAGTTCAGGTTTAAATGGCGGTGATTCAGGTTTGAGATGTGTAGTAAGTATTGATGATTGTAGGGAATAGCTAATAGCTCAAGTGGAGGCTTGCTACTGCAATTGCAGGCAGGCTTTAATTATAGTCAACGTAGTTAATATCGGATATCGGTTCATCTCGGCCGGGACCGATACACTGGTACGATTTTATATCGGGGATATTATCGTTGAAATATCGGTATAATATCGGTTCTAGATTTAGAGACTATAATTTTATATTAAACATTTTCTCCACACATTTTCGGATAAGATATAATAGATAACATCAATTTTATCAAAAAAACAAAAGAGTAACTTTAATAACTTGCTTCGAGAGCTACATGCACCTCTACTACCACCTGGAAGACTTTCTTCGCCAAAATTACCCTTAAACTTTATAGAAAACGACCAATACAGTCTCATATCGGGAAATGTAGGAAAATTTCGTATCGACCGATACGGCCGATATTTGACCGAAACGGCTGATATTATCGGGCGAATATCGTATCCCCGATATTCTTCTTATCGTATCGTTCTGGGCCGATATCCGAAATATCCCCGATATATCGGCCGATATTGAATACATTGGAGACACCCACTCGCCTCTACACGTGGATCCATAAGAGTACAATCCCAAATTACTATTTCACCCTCCAAAAACAAATTGATAATTATCTTCATTCGGTATCCGAATGACACGTTCGAGTAGTCCATTTCGCGTAACTTTTCGAGACCTACTCAGCAGTACTAGTTTCGTATCTAAATCGTTGTTAGATTAATTCATATTAATTAACGTTCATGTTAAACTAGTCGAATTATCAATGGCTAAAACGTATCTTGTAGAGATGGCAAATAAGACATAACCCGCGAGTTTGCCCAACTCGACCCGTGAAAACACGCACCCGGATTGGATGGTTGTAAAACAAGACGGGTGCGGGTTGGAAAAATGGTGGCTTGTGGGAAAACGGGTTAACCCGGCCCGTCCCGTAAACCCGCGGGTTTAACCCGTTACCCGTCTAAATATCACACGGTTGTATTGTATGAAACACAGACACGTTGTGGCTCCCCTTATCAATGCAATTGTGTGTCCTAGTGTTTCCTTTGGACCTTATCTCCTCAACCGATCGAAGAGAATCCGTTTTCTCTTATTCTTTCTTCTTTTCTTTTTCTTTCTCTGCTCTTCTTCTTTTCTTCTTGTTTTCTCCGGTGAGGTTTTTGAGATTAGAGCGAGAATTGATTGAGGATGTTAAATGATGGGTTTGTGTAGATGATGAAGGAACTTAGGTTGTTGTCGATTAAGCCGAAGAGGAAGAAAATATGGATATGAGAAAAATTTAGGATTCGGTTTGAGTTCAAGATATGGAAGATTTGATTAATTAAAGATGGAGTTAAGTGGTTGATGCGAAAAACGAAAAGGGTTGCTGCTCAATTGATTTCTAGAATGTGAATCAGAGAATCAAAGTTTGGAATTTGAATTAGGGTTTGTAAGAAGTTTAAGGGAAGATGAAATGGATAATTCAGAAGATTTATTATTAGTTGTCGTGAATTAGGTTTAAACCGAAGAATTACTTGAGTTTATTAGTTAGGGTTCTGGAATTTGGTAAATTGAAGTTGATATTGAAGTTTAAGGTTGATGAGTTGTAGCTGATAAAGAATTATGCTCGATTCTGTTGGTAAGAAGATAATAAAGATGTTATTAGAGTTGAGTTGATTGTAGAGTGGACAAGGAAAGGATTTAGGGTCTGCTATTTTGTTCAAGGAACCTGAACTGAGGTAAATCTTCTTTACTGGATTGAAGATATTTATAATCATTTTTATTATGTTTCAGTTTGAGTGTATGAAGTTGATTGACAGGGGTTGAGAAATACTCAAAGTTCTGGTTCTGTTACTCAGAATAAAAGTTTTGGTTTATGAAGTTGTGGTTGAACAAAAGGTTGGCTGAACAAAAAAACAGTTTCAGTCGTTCAGGATTTGTTTCTCAAGATCTTTATGGGTTTTTCAGGGCTTCCATCAAATTACCATCAGATTGTACAGGGTATGATTGAGATCTGGTGTTCAGGAATTTTTGTATCTTGTATTTTACCATTTTTATTCTTGTAATTTCCACAATTTAACCTAATTAAGTTTTAGTTTTAATATTAATTAAACAAGTCGGGATAACCCGTAATCCCGCAAGCTTTACCCGTTACGGGAACGGGTTGAAGAAATCATGACCCATGAAGAATATCAACCCGCAGGTTTTGGCCCATGTTAACCCGAACCCGTGTAACCCGTAACAAGCGAGCCCCGGCTCGCCCGTTTGCCAGCTCTATTCTCTTGGCTAGTCTAATAGCGTTGACGAACTTGAGGGTCCTTGCAATTCAAGTTCAACTAGCAGAAATGAAGAACAGGTAGCCGAACAGGCTCAATCCAAGTTCGGTTACCTGTTCTTCTTTTCTCCTAGTCGAACATTACCAAAAATACCTTTAAATGGTGGCATTTTTAGTAAATTTTAGCCAATTCAAGCAAAAAATTGAGATTAACATATATGTCAGAGTTCCCCAAGCATCATCCTCTGTAATTTCTTATTTTGATCATCGATTGGATCGTAAAAACCATCATTTTGTGATTGAGATTGAATTTGGAGAAAAATACATTCACAGTTTAGCAAATCACTCATTATTTGATCATTGTGAAAATTAATGTATACTCCGTCATGCGAGATTAAGATACGTCAGAGCCGTCATTTGAATCATTCATCTTTGATTTAGAAACCTCAAACCCTAATTTTTTAATTTTTTTATACAAATTAACCTCTTCTTCTCTCACTCAATAAATCTACTTCTTAAATTAACACAACCTCAAAAAAATTATCTAACTTACTCACTTAATAATCTAATCAATTAAATTAAACTAACTTATTATAGGATATTTTAGCCATTAATAAAAATACCAAGATGAAGGCCATCAAATTTTATTTCTTAATGACCTTGGTCAAAGAATCTTTATTTTCCTTTTACCACTAGATAAGGACATTTTATAAAGTACCCCAGTTTTGAAATGTCCATTTCAAATGTACTCCCGTTTTTTATAAGTTTTCTAAAGTACCCCGTTTTATTCAGAGATAAATTTCATCCATTTAAGTGCTAGGTGACAGTTATCTTCCCAATTAAAAGTCTTATTTACCCCTGAACTACATCTTCTTGGTAGAGAGAATAAATAATTCGACGATCCTGAAAGAGGGTGTAACGATCCTGAAGTAGGCTCGACGAACCTGAAAGTGGTGTACCGACCCTGAACCAGGGTCGACTAAACTGAAAAATATGTAGAAGATTGATTCTCCACCAACCATATACCCCAAGACACTTGAGAATAATGAACCCTTTCAGGGGATGATGAAACGAAACTGAAAAATGATGACACGATCCTGAACCAAGCTCGACAAATTGGAAAATGATGTAGAAGGTAAGCGTACTAACTAGTAAAGTGTGAACCAACTACCATGAAAAACTAAACAGTTGGGACACTTTAGAAAATTTGTAAAAAACAGGGATAAAAACAAAAGAAATCAATAAGACGGAGGTACTTTATAAATTCTCCCTAGATATATTTGATGGGTGACCACATACTAACGGAAAAAGATAAGAAAAAAAATCGAGCAAACATCAAAGGGATCGGGAAAGAACCACGAAGTAACGGGGAGCAACATGTATATATATAGAGGGGAAAGTTTTTTGGGGGGAAAATTGGGGCTACCGTATAAGCATGCATCCCATACGACTTTAGACAACAGGTATTGACCACAATGATTTTTGGAATTTTACCAATTTCCATCCATAGCCTAAAAATCTTTGACTTAGGACTTAAGGTCGTCTTCTACAAACATAAAATGATCAGTGAACAAGAAAGGGACAAAAAATATCAGAGGTCACTCCATAAACCGAGTTACCAGTGGTGAGACGGTACCAAATCTTCCCTCTTAAAGGCCTTGACAAATAAAACTCTCGTATTAAACGGTGACGAAATCCTCGTTTTCTATTGGCGTAGAAAGACCCTTTTCTAATGCAGAAGCTATGGTGAGACACTTGGCATCACTCTATTGATTGTAATAATTAAAATTTTGATAAATCAAATACTTTACTGTTCGTTAATAACGGTGTTAAAAAAAAATAGGTAAACAATACTTATGTTACAATTTAAGCTTGAATTATTTAGTTATACGGTGTTTATGCCTATACTTAACTATGATTCAGTAAGGGTGGAAAAACTCAAGTCCAAATCGTTAAATAAATAAAAAAAAACAAAAACAAAAAACGTGAATTCTTAATACGTGAAACTCTTAAAAAACGAAATCCTGTTAAAAAAAGGAAATCATTGACACCAAAAAAAAAAATCGTTTCAAATCAGGAATCGGTGCCAAAAATAAGGAATTGACATTTCTTTATATATATATATGCATGCAAGTCGAAAGATTAAACCATGCAATTACAGAGCCATTTTGATCTTAACTTAAACCTAAATCATGGAAGGTATTGAAAAAAAAAAAGCTGCAAGGTATTCAACTGCAAGGTAAGACTGAATAATCTTTTAAACTTTTTTTATTTAAACCTCCATACATTCGTCCATACGTAACACCTAAAACTCAAGTCCAAACCGGTAAGTAAATAAATAAAAAAAAAACGTGAATTCTTAATACGTGAAACTCTTAAAAACGAAATCCTGTTAAAAAAAAAGGAAATCGTTGACACCAAAAAAAAAATCGTTTCAAATCAGGAATCCGTGCCAAAAAAAGGAATTGGCATTTCTTTATATATATATATATATATGCATGCAAGTCGAAAGATTAAACCATGCAATTACATGGCCTTTTTGATCATTAACTTAAACCTAAATCATGGAAGGTATTGAAAAAAAAAGCGGCAAGGTATTCAACTGCAAGGTAAGACTGAATAATCTTTTAATTTTTTTTTATTTAAACCTCCATACATTCATCGATACGTAACACCTAAAACTCAAGTCCAAACCATTAAATAAAAAAAAAAGAAAAAAACACGTGAATTTTTAATACGTGAAACTCTTAAAAACGAAATTCTATTAAAAAAAGGAAATCGTTGACACCAAAAGAAAAAAAAATCGTTTCAAATCAGGAATCCGTGCCAGAAAAAGGAATTGGCATTTCTTTATATATATGCATGCAAGTCGAAAGATTAAATCATGCAATTACAGAGCCTTTTTGATCATTAACTTAAGTCTAAATTATGGAAGGTATTGAAAAAAAAAAGCTGCAAGGTATTCAACTGCAAGGTAAGACTGAATAATCTTTTAAATTTTTTTATTTAAACCTCTATACATTCGTCATACGTAACACCTAAAACTTATGAACAGGTAAAAAAATGGCAAGGGGAAAAAATTGGCTACGTGGAAAAAAGATATGAAAAGTAGAATTTGAAATTAAAATACGTTAAAAGTTATCATATTACAATTTATGGGTTACAACAACTGTGATCAGTTGATGAAAAGATGGAAGCATACAAGAAAACAATTGAATTGGATTATCAGGAAGACTTAATGGATGAGGAGTCTGTCACAGTAGGTAAGAAGGTCGTAGCTTAACAAAATTTAGATTCTAAAATACAACCAATATCTTAGATTTAACAAAATTTGTTGTCATCATCAGGTTCTGAGGCTGATGAATGAAACAACAGCAGGGATGAATGACGCTATCACAAAAACAAACAAAAACAGTAAGTTAAAACTTTAATATTTTCACATAAACAAGGGGATATAAAGATGATTTTCACATATTAATACTTTAATATTTTCAATATCAAAGGGGTAGTACTGACAGATGATGAAGAAGACGAGGAAGAAGACGTACGATGAGGTCGCAGGAAAACATAAATCGGAAGAGACAACGACCGGAGCAGCGAAACATCATCACATAAACAAGAAAAGTAATTCAAATCTCCTTCCTGTCAATCACAAGTTCACAATAGCATTCAATGTTTAAATTTGATTACTTCTTCTAAACAGAAAACATAGATCAACAACCGGCGCGTCTACTACCTCTTTTAGGTGACATGCGATGGGGGAAAATCCAGGAGTCTGGAAAGCTAAGAATAATACGTACCTGGGAAGTACGAAATTCAGACACTGGACAGTTGTACGGCATCCATATGATATTGATCGACAGAACGGTGAGTCCAACAACATACATTAACGCATTCATCAGTTTATAGAATCAATAATCTTAATAATTTCTAATAAAAACAACACCGAATTAACGATAACAGGAAGAGCAGGTACACTGTTACCTCACACCAAGTCAATTGGACATGCATAAAGAAAATCTTAAAGAACAGAACATAATAACTCTAAAATTCTTCAATATGGATGTATTCAACGGGAAATACAGGCCCCTACCTCAAGAACGAAGGCTAGCGTACTTTCACCACTTCACCGGTGTTAAAGTACAAAAAGAGACAGAAGAGGACGCCAACATCCCAAGACACAAGTTCATACCTACTGATCTTGAGCAACTGCGCGAGATATCTGGGGATATCAGCCACTGCACATGTAATAGAATTGAAGTGCTAATTAAATCGATTCGTAGAAAAAGGGTTTAAAAGTTTTTAAAGAAAAAAAAAATAATACCAAAAAATTTCTTTGCAGACATAATAGGAAAACTCATAAGCGTAAAAACTACATTAGTGCGGAAGAGGATGACAGACACCGACGCAGTAGAGACAGATGTTATACTCTTTGGGGAGAACAGGCAGACCCAATCACAGATGAAAGCAAAATTAAGAAAGATGAAAACATAATACTGGTGGTAGTCGGTCTGACAGTAAAAATGTTTAATGGTAAGAAAATAATCAAATATGTCTGGAGTTAGGTCTAAAAAGGCTATTATTATCATACTAACTTGCATAATGCCAACGCAGGGGAATACGTACTGAACGCATCAATAGGAACAAAGATATATATGGATCTAGACATACCAGAGTGGATAAGCTGCTGATTTGGATAGGTGGGTAGAATCAGGTCTCTTAGGTCGGTCATCACTAAATGATACAGGAAACTTTGTCCTTCTACTAATAACAGATCGAACTGGATTTGGCAGAGTATATTGATACAAAAAGAACGGGTGGAAGCAAAGCGAGCCCTTGCTCTAGGTTGGTAAAGTGCTTAAAGCAGTCCCTGCCCATCTATTACTAAGGGGCTTTATAGGTAGGAGCCGTTGCTTGTTGACTCCTGATTCAGATCACTCTAACACGCTTGGCTTAAACGCTAAAGAAACTGATAAATGGGACCATTCTGAGCTGGATATCATTTGTATTAGGTTATTAGTAGGCGGCTTCACTTTAGTATTAGTAGTATGACGTGTTCTCGTAGACTGGATGTAAAAAAGTACATGTTAGCCCCGACGATAAAAGCATCTTTATTGATAACGTTTTGATAGTGCCAAGGTAGAACTCAGATTTTCATGACTAGAGCGTGCTCATCCGTTCTGGGAAGAATATCTCTTATAGAGCCTGCCCATCACCTTCGAGTCCATTTCTTGACAGGGAAGCCTTTAATCTCTTTCCTTTTTTACTCAGATGGGTGACCCTATCATTTTTTTCCAATTAGGGCTGGACGTGGATAAGCACATAAAGGGTTCTCGCTCACGCCTGCTAGGCACTTCCTAAAAGACGACCACCAAGAGCCTTTGTGTATTGGTACACAGGTAAGGAGGTTTACCCCCACTTGTCTTTTAAGGTAAGGAATGGGTGATCATTGATCCGATGCTTCGGGCGAAACCAATTCCCATGGTGTGACGGGCGGTGTGTACAGGGTCGGGTACAGATCCACCGCTCCATGCTGATCCGCGATTACTAGCGATTCCAATTTCATGTTCCCGAGTTGCAGAGAACATTCCGAACTGAGGCAATCTTTCTGGATTCGCTCCGCCTTACGGCCTTGCTTCCCACTGTAATTGCCATTGTAGCACGTGTGTGGCCCAGCCCAGAAGGGCCATGCGGACTTGACGTCATCTCCACCTTCCTCCGGTATATCACTGGCAGGGATATCAATAGAACTAGAAAAAGATTACCCTTCGCTCTTATGGCAGTATCCTTCTATGGAGGGCGTCCCCGTCCTATCCAAATTAAATGGCTTTGTCCGCCTTGACTTGGTTTTTCTCACCACCTCGACCGGATTTACCGACCTTGAAATAATTCCACATGCTTTCCATAAAGAAGGGGAAATCTGTTACTTACTGTTCACGGAAAGATCCGACTTATAGTCTAGTCGTCTTCCATTCTTTTTTAGGGGGTCTCTTTCTGCGAGTTGCAACATTTTGATGTTATTTAGATTTTGGTAAGAGTACCCAATTGAATTAGTTGATTCCATTATCAAGAAGCATGGTTTTAGGCATACCATTTTCTTTCATAGCATACAAAGTAGTTTCCCTATCTAGGGTATCCTGATAAGGGATGTCTAATGGGCATGCAATGACCTATATACCCTTAAACACTTCAAAAATATTGATTTATAGGCTTTAGGTTCGGCTCACTCGAGCTGATGAGTTTTAAGACGAACCTCTCCCTGTAACTTCAAGTCTTCAACCTTGTTTTACCCATAACTTCTTCATCTGATGTCGGAATGACCTCATTCTTTTTGCGTTATCTTCGTATTTTCATTTTCATGAAGATGAAGATAAAATCTACTTGATTTTAATGGGTTGAATTTGGAACTTGGTAGTCGGACCCCTAAATGTGTATAAACCTAAGTGTTTTTTGTAAAATCAGAAACATGTTCGGCTCATATGATTGTTTGATTATGAGACGAACTTGGAAAAATATATGGTTCGGTTGATAAGATATGAGCCGAACTTGAAAAAATATATGGTTAGGCTGATACGACATGAGCCGAACTTGGAAAAATATATGGTTCAGCTGATAATTTGTCTCCGTTATCAGCCGAACTGTTCATTATTTTTCACCCTGAAAGTGTTTATGGTTAGGCTTATAAGTCAATACTGTTATCATCCGAACCGTTCATAAGCATTTTCAGAACGAAGAACAATGAGCAGTTCGGCTCATAATTCATCTCGCTAATCAGCCGAATTTCGTTCTATAATCACAACAAGTTCTATTTTTTTCTCAATTACTCATTCGGGAATCATTGTTGTAGTTGTGTATTTTCCTAGGTTTTTTAGATGAATAATGACCATCCTCATCCTCCATTGAATCAACAAATAAAAGTTCTCACTTTCTCCTTCTCCTTCTCTCTTTCTCAATAAAAAATTTTTTCCCCAAAAATTTTTATTCTACACTTATAAAGGGCAAATTTGTCATATAAAAAAATTTGGTTAAGCGGCTTTCTCATTTTGTTATTTGACATCCCTTTTTGTCTTCACTTGGTATGCCTAGAAATGTTTGGGTATGCCCAAAAACATGTTTCATTATCAAAGTCAGTCTCATTTATAGAGCCAAATGGGTATAGTAGGCCCAATGAAAGAAGTTTGATTTATCCTCTTGGCTTATGAGAAACCAACTATAAAGAAGTGACTTCTTGAGCGAATAAAGAAAAGTAAGTACATGTACATAAAAAAAAATAATGAAAACACAAGTGTTACGGAAAAAATAACTAATAAACTCTGAAGAAAAGTAACATATATGAAGGATCAACAAAACCAGATGTCTTTCGATAGGGAAACAAAAAGTTGAAAAAACATGGAAGAATTTCTTTTCAACAACAGGATAACAATAGAGGAAGGACAAAAGCTACTGTTCGATCCGGACAATAAGGTAACATATCTAACCATACTGAGTAAATTGCTTTGATTTGATATCTTATAGCAAAAATCCAGTAGTATATGCTGAGTTGATATTCATATAAACAGGGAACGACGTTCACATTCAAAGCAACGGTGATTGATATTGTAAAAGGATCAACCTGATATTATATGGCAATAAAAGACGATACACAAATACAGATAAATGGTGCGAAACCTGCAAAAGAAAGGTAGACAGACCAGTACCGAGGTACAAAATGGAATTGAAAGTAAAATACGATAACGATACAACCATTATAATCGTGCAAGGACAAACAGCAGAACTCCTTCTGGATAATGTGAGAGTATCAAAATTTATGGAAATCAGCACAATTGACATTAAGGTATGCCAGTAAACCTAAAGAATTTGTACCCAATTTTATAATTGAAAAAATAATAATTTGTCTGATAGGTAAATCGGGCTGAAAATGTGACCGAAATATGGGACTCAATAGGATTGTCGTTTATCTTCGAAGTGCAACTACATCAAAATTCATTCGACTACAACACTTTCTCCGTGCAGAATATTTATCCTCTTAACTTTGAAGTGGAAGCCAAATACAGACTGAAAAAGATGGAACATGTAATTCTAAAGTGAAAAGTTTATTTATTTACATACACAATTTAAACATAATATAGAAACTGAAACTTAGAATTTGTGATTCAAACAACAATCAAGAGATACCTGTTGAAGATGAAACTAATGAATGCTGCAAAGAGATAACACCCGCAACAAAATTGGCTGGAACTAGCGGACAATTGGAGGTGCCTACAGAAATGCAAACATCAGTAGATGATGCAAAATAGGAATATTTCGAAGATATAGTCGCGCTAGCAGAATTAGCTGAAAAGAAAGGAAATTAGACATACAGTTTTTCTTATTGATATTTCTTTCAGTAAAAACATCATAACATATAATCTACACATAGCATAGAAAAATTTAAATTAACTCTTATTTTTGGTCGTTATTTATCGGAGTTTAGTGTAACTAAACATTTAAATTCAGATTTACTATTCAGAGACTTAGGTTGACAAATATCATAATATAAGCTAAGTTTTTATTCTTCGACATAAGTAATTGAGTGTTTGACATTAAACAATGAGTCATGAGTTATGATGGTGATCTATACAACAAAACCGAAAATGTATTACTTACATTTAAATGTCTTCTGAGATCTAAAAATAGGAGGAAGCGCAACATGTTTTATCTAAAGCCGTTAGAAACCTAGGGATAATAATCAATGAGTGCATGTGATTCGCACGTACAATGAATTTGTCAGTACTCACGTGTGGTTGATCTTAGTATCTTCAAGGATGTAAAAAATATATTAACAAACAGAGATTAAATTGAATGGTAAGGCAAAAGAAATTTAAACCATAATTCAACGTTACAGGAATATTTGTTTTACAACTTTAATTCAAGTTTCAAAAACGCGTCATACCAAAACAACACACAAACCAAATTAAAAGTGCATTGTCTGGGAAGGGGTAAAGCATTGTGCACACCGAAAAGAAATCTAGTTATATAGAATTTAATGTCCCTCTGTAGCGGCTTTGTTTTATATCTGTGTAGGTGTTTTTAATCACATCTCATCTATAGTTCCTGATGGGTTTCTTACTTGCTTATGTTCAACTTACCCCAACAACCCCTTTCATTTACTCACTACAATCCGAGTATAACTCAGCAGATGTAACATCAGTAAGGGGTGTGTAAAAAGTCCGCAATCTTGCGGGTAAAATCCAATCCGCAAGATTAATGGGCCGGACACGGATGAGATTCTTAAATCCGCACTTTTAATGGTGTTTGAGTTTAAAATCCGTGGATTCACCCGCACCGCAGTTGTTTTACATTACTATGCATATTAGCGGTTACGCCGGACAAAATCACAGCTCCTTTCCTCCTTCCACAAATGGTTGATTTTCTATGAAACTAATTCTAAGGTTCTGTTCTATCCTGTTATTGGAGGTAATAATAAATTGAGTTACAACAAGTGGTGTTGAAATAGGGAAACTTAGTTGCCGCAAAACGATGGAATTTAAATTGAGTATTAGTTGTCGATAGACTGCTGCAGAGACTATACATAAAATTTCTTTAACAGATACACATTTATTGAACCATGATTCATGATGCTTGAGTGAGATGGTGACTTAGACTTTAGGGAAAACTCAAACAACATTACTGACATCAACCTGTTAAAGCAGCAAACAAAATGAAACGAGTAGTAATCATCTTGGCAGCAACAGTCTCTGATGAATCTGTGTGAACTAACGTGATTATTTGAGCCCAGTGAACTAAGGTCTTTCCCTAGTTTTGAGTGATCGTTTTCTTTTTAAACTAAATCCGCGGTTAATCCACATCCGATCTGTATAATCCGTTGATCGGATGTCAAATTCGCGGCTGATTAGGCCGGACATGGTTGGATTTTTTAAATCCACAACTTTGACCATCGTTGCACACCCCTAGACATCAGTGGCAATTGCAAAAGCTAGGATCGCAGATTTGCAGTGCAGATATGAAGGAAGGACAAATAAATTAATTTCATCATAGAAATAGGCTTGGGAGCTTACTGGGCTGAGTGGGCAACTTCCAAGTCAATTGCCAACCCAATTATACAAGAGGGCTGTTTTTAGGCGTAGCCATTTCATTCTAGGCGTACCAAATGAAAATTAAGGGATGTCAAATAACAAAATCAGAAAGTCCCTTAACCAAATTTTTTTATAATGACAAATTTGTCCTTTTATATATTAGTGTTAATAATCTGGATTAGTGATTAAGATAATTTTCAGAATTATAAGGTTTATTTTTGTTAGATGAAAAATTTTGGGGGAAAAAGATTTTTATTGAGAAAGTGAAGGAGAAGGAGAAAGTGAGAAATTTTATTTGTTGATTCAATGGAGGATGAGGAGGGTCATTATTCATCTAAAAAACCTAGGAAAATACACATCAACTACAACAATGATTTCTAAATGGCTGATTTCGTAGATTATGAGAATGATTTTACACAAACTCAAACTCAAACACAAACTCAATATGATGTGTTTTATGAGCCAAATCCATATGATGAAGACATTGATGAGGAACCCAATGCTTCTAATACACACACACACTTCTATACTAAGCTTAATCTCACTTTTATAGCTCGAAAATATCAAAAGTTTTTATTTTTTCATTGAGGTTTGGCGAACCAGGAAGAGGTTCGGCTTACATCTATAAGCCGAACCAACCCCTTGATGAACAGTTCGGCTTACTGAAACTGTTTAGATATGAGCCGAACATATATTTTCCACTTCCAACCCTAGACACTAGTTCAGCTTATATGAAATTTTCATTATAAGCTGAACCTATTGCTGAGAGTTCTGGAATAAAAATTGTTAATGGTTCGGCTTATATAATGAAAATCGTATGAGCCGAACATGTATTTTCCACTTCCAACCCATTTGTTAGAAACTGGTTCGGCTTATATGAAATTTTCATTGTAAGCCGAACCTATTCCTAAGAGTTCTGGAATAAAAACTGTTATTGGTTCGGCTTATATAATGAAAATCGTATGAGCCGAACATATATTTTCTACTTCCAACCCATTTGTTAGACACTGATTCGGCTTATATGAAATTTTCATTGTAAGCCGAACATATTTTCGAGAGTTCTGGGATAAAAATTGTTAATGATTCCGCTTATATAATGAAAATCGTATGAGCCGAACTGTTCATAAACACTTTCTGAACGAAGAACAATGAACAGTTCAGCTCATAATTCATCTCCCTAATCAGCCGAACTTTTTTCTGTAACCACAAAAAGCTCTAGTTTTTTCTAAATTAAACCTATTCAATCAATCATAAACACTAAAATAAAAGATGAATTTGTGATAAATACCTTCTAATTCCATTTTAGGAGTTTTTTTTCAATCAGTTGAGAGGGTTGAGCAAAAGGAAGAAGGAAGAAGAAGAGATGCATATGATAGGAAACTTATTTTGATTTTATTGATTTTGGTTTTAATTATTTTTTTAAGGATAAGGATATATTAATAATTTAAATTGTTTGAGGACATATAAGTAAATACGTTACCATTAGTTACCCCTTATCAAGTCATCCTAGATGGGAAAATAATTTTGTATGCCCAGAAATTTTTGGGTATGCCTAAAATCCGCCCTCTTATACAAATCTAGTTTATTCATTGTACGTACAGTACTAAAACTTAGACCTTCCAAATTCAAAGTCACGTTCAATATACAGTATTCAGCATGTTCTCATCATCTTCTTCGATTCACACCCACCGCATCACCTTCCACGAAAACCCCATCTCTACCATACAAAATCAAATTCATAAACAAAACACAGACCCACGCCATCACTCAGATGCCCCCGCCACCATTCACCACCACGTTGGGTGCCTCAAGAAATCAATTAATGGTAATCTAACTCCATTAATTTAATTACAGGTGATAGTAATTAAAAACAGAGTACCTTGGATTGCAAATTCTGAACACAACAACCCAAAAATACTCTGTTTCCAACACCACCACAATTAAGATTCAGTAATTTATTAAGCCATTTTCAATTAATGACAAAAACAGAGAGAGTATTTTAATCTGGTGGGAATTAAAATAATACAATTCCTAATCTGAATCTCCAAAGCAAAAAAGTATTGATCTAGAACTTTGGAAATTTTGATTGATTACAGTAATTATTAAAACTTATTATCAGATTTTGAATAAGAATTCTTACAATGAGTGATAGCACCTTGGATTGCATTCTGAAGCTCTTCAATGGATGATGATGATGATTTAACCAAACTACAACGACTAGGTGAAGATCTCATTGATGATGGGCAGCTTGAAACAATACAACTCTGCTTATAATTATTGTTGTTTTTTCTTGGATATAAAATGTTCTCTGAAAATGATTGAGATTGAGATAACCCACGATCCTTAATCGACGATGATTGTTGTTTTGATGATAATTTCTCATAAAATGGTTTTACTTTCTTCATATACTTACTCACCATTTCTTTCATCTTCTTCACTGAATTTGAATTACTCCCTCCCTGTTCTTGAATCACAGGAGAATTAACAGTATCTCCTCTTATTTTACTCTGATCTTTTCTGAACACATTAGAAAACCTGGATAAAGAGAAATACTTGACGGGTTTCTTGATTTGTTCCTTATGAAGATTCTGAAAACTCAGAACCTGTTGATAATTCTTCTTCTGATTCAAATCACTACGAGGATTGTTAAGTTGAGGAAGTAGTTCTAATTCCTCAGTTACAGAACTAGGTCGACAAGATGAATTACAAGAAGATTCATGACTACTACTACTCAACAAAAACAAATCATTAGAACTACTAGTGGAATCACGAGAATTTGTAGTCGACGATGCTGATGACGATGATGATGAACCAAGAGATTGAAGCATAGATAAACGAGGTGAGATATGTAATGGAAGTATCTGACCTTTAAAGAAAAGCTCATCAGCTGCCGCCGGACATGATGATGAAGATAATTTGTGCGGTGATGGTAATGAAATCAAGAACTCAAAATCTGACGATGATGATGAATGTGTTGGTGATGATGGTAATGTTCTTGATGATCTCTCATCAATCTTTGATCTCCTGCTGGTTTTCCCCATCTTTTTCTTCACATTCTCTGGTTCAGAGAGAGAGATCAAGAGACATACTTTTATATACAGAGAAGAAGAAGGTGAAAAGTTGAGAAGATTTTTACTTGTTAGGATTTGGGAAAATGGTGCATTTTTGAGGATTGAGCCAAGAAAAGGCTTGACCGCACCATACTGTGGATTCTCTGATTTTGTACTGGTTTTATCATTACTCTACTAACGACATGAGGTGGGGTCCATCTCTGAATATTGAGCCGTTAGATGATGGATTTGGATTCTTACACCTGGGTGACACTGTTGTTGCATTCTGGCACATGGGGCTGGAGTTGTTACATCAAATGATTAATACGGCCGATACGTGTAGGGCATTGTCCGTGCCCCATATTGATACGTATTGTCACCGCCGACACATTCCTGCTGGTCCTAAGAGAAAAGAAGAAGAAGATTTTGGATAACATCAGGCATATCGATTACAGTTTGTCTTTCACCTTCTTCTTCCTTCTTAAATTAAGAAATGGGCCAATCCGGAACCCGGATTAATATATACATATCGATTACAGTTTGGTTTTCAAACCGTAGGTGTAGCGGGTGCTTAATTATCAAGATCATGAATGTCATTTTTTTCCTTTTTGGTAACGACTATCTTTCTTTTGGTGTTATTTTGATTTTTTTAATATTCAAAAACTGAATATAAATCAAATAATTAGTTAATCAAATCTTTAACACAAATTAATCGAGAGCTTTCTAGCCATTATGGTGGGATGAGAAAATTTGGACATTACCATTTCATGACCTCATCTGGTTGGAGTCCATATAGACGTGGCAAGACATGGAAGGAGAAGTCAATGTTGGGTCTTAACCTGTTTTACGGATTAGTCAGGTGGTCTAATAGACCCGAATATCTTAACGTACCCGGCTTGTCAATAGAAAAATTTTCTATAAAGGAAACCTAGTATCGAATATATGTGCTCACGTAACAACATTTGTGCAATTGATTTGGTAAAATATGAGCCATCGTTTAGGTACAGTTTAGATGCCGCCAAGGGGCGTGAGGCCATAAGATTTGTATTGAATAAGAAATTGATATCTAGCATGGTTAGCATGGTTGTTATTGGATTTTAGTTGACGCCGGCAAAATTTATGGACCGACTTTGTATACAAAAGGATTAGATGTCGTTTTTTTCTTGATTGCAAAGAAGAAACCGCAAAGGATGGCCTTTTTCGGTTTTAGCTTTGCATCATCTCTTGTATAATATGGTACAGTAAACTTTTTATTTTTATTTTCTTCTGTTGAGGCATATGGTAACGAAATGATCATGTGGGTTGATGTTTTTTTAGATCCTAATTGCAATTAACCTCGTGATCACGTGTTGTTGCATGTGGAAATATACTTGGAAATGAAGCACCCCATGAGCTCATTGCTCTAAGGGCCATCATTAGTCACTTATCTTATGTATATATAAATGTGAGTGAGCCAAGAATTTAGCATTAGATTCTAGAGTTAGATCTAGATTATACCTTTTTAATCATATAATTTTTAGTGGTAATGAGTAGCGACTAATGACATGCATGTGCAGATCATTTAGGAGTACATAGAGAAGCCACCATGTATGCTGAACTTTTTAGAAAATACGAAAGAAGTGTCTATTGAATCTAGGTGTGAAATAAGGGACCTGTTAATCGTTGCTTATGACGTACATCATAGCATTTTCTGGCATTAGCGCAGGCCCAAAAAATCACTTAAGCCGGAACAAGATTTCAGAGTTTAGACTTAAATCCTGTGTGAAAAACTAGTCATGCTCTTTTATTGAAGTTTATTTTTAGAATGATTTTTTGGGGATCATGGTTCCATTTTAGGTAAAGATATTGAAAGTAATTCTAGGTCACTCCTTATTTAGATATTTATTTAATATCTAATCTACCCTCCTAATTAATTTAGGTTATTATTAGTAAAATAGTTTAGTTAAAAATAATTAGTGAGATTAAATTAAAAGATGGGTTTATAATTAGTTGAGTGAATTTTTATGAGTAGAATTTTTGTGAGATTAGAGTTAGAGAAGATGAAGGAGAAAAACATGGAAAATAATTTTTTTTTTCCAATTCAATCCTCTCATACTATATTTTTTAATCTTCAAAATGATCCGGGTTTGGCTTATTTCTTAGATGGTGATTGTATTATTCAAGAAGAAATTCAAGATGAAAATGATGATTTTTCAACTGGATTTGGGATTGTTCGGTTACATTATGTGAAGAACATGTAACCGAACTCTCCTGAAGGTGTAGTTCGATTCCTTGTGAGGATGAACAAGTAACCGAACTAATCTGAAGATGTTGTTCGGTTACTTGATCCAAACACGCAGGTTACCGAACTCCATATCAATGGAAGTTCTGGCATGCAGCGTTATGTTCGGTTGGTTCGTAACTAACCTATTTTTACATACAAGTTAACCTAACTTTCTAGGTTTTAACCCCATAGTTCGGTTACATGGATGTTTTCAAATGTTTGCGATCAAACCAAACTCATAGGTCAGAGTTCGGTTTTAAGACTAATAAAACCAATGGGAATAACAGTAAGGTTCGGTTACATAAAAAAAATTCTTTCTATGTTTTTAACCCTAGAGTTCGGTTACATGGGAATTTTACAATGTATTTGCGAAACAACCGAACAAACAAGAACTACAATAGGTTTTTTAGCTCCACAGTTCGGTTAATTGACCAAATCTGCGAAAGAACCGAACCTTCTCCTGGATGTTTTGGAATTTTTGGGTTGTTGAGTTCGGTTAATTGACCAAATCTGCGAAAAAAACGAACATTTTGATTATCAAGTTCGGTTGTTTACGTAATTTAGTCAAATAACCGAACTTCTTAATAATTTCTTCAAAATTTGAGTTTAACGAAACACATCCACAATAAGTCTTCCAAACGTAAAAATTTGAGTCAAATTATGCAATTTAGGGAAACCTACTAATATATAAGTCTTCCAAACGTAAGGAAACAAACTACCAAATCTCTTCAATATAAAAAGTATTCCAAAACCACATCCACAATAAGTTTTCTAAACATAAGAAACCAAAGTACTAATTGTTGCAATCACTCATTTATTAAGACCTCTTCGTGAAACTTTACTACTTTTACGTTTGGGAGCTATAGGTCTTCCTTCATCACTAGGAGTGTCATCTCCACTGCTTTGTTGTTGAACCATCCGACTTGAACCTTCCCCTTCTCGGCGATTCCTCTTCAACGACATGGTCTGGCTTGGATCAACCTGGCTTGTATCGACAAGGTTGGGATTAAAAACATTAGTCCATTGGTTGTAGAGGTCTGTTTGTTGTCGAGTGTCCATCGGCTCTCCACTCCGTATTTTTGCCATCATTTTCTTCAACAACTTAGCACTTGCCTGCACCTTTTCTCATCAAAAACACAAGTAACTATTATTTTTCAATACTTTTTAACATTTTGAAAAACAACAATAAGAGTAAATATCTTACCGCAGAATTCCACAAGTTCAAGGCCCCATCACCACTCATAGGGGTAGCCTTCATAACCTTCTGAGCCTCTTTCTCCATTGTCGTCGCTTTTGATTTATCTGTGCGGGCTTGTTGGACACTGTTTATTACACGAGGATGAGATATATGTTCATACCATTCCATGTATCCATCGTCAGCGGCATTTGGCTCATCAAACGAATCTTCTAACTCTTCGGCTGGAACAAGATAATCGCAAAAGTTCTTCTAGTGGTCCACTGATGGAGCATGATCGTATTTGGGGGAGAAATTCTTCTCGGTTTTCTTAGTTCGGACCTTCTTCACCTTGAAGTTGAATCTTTCCTCTTGTGGGACACTTTGGACACAAGCAAGTTGTCTAAGTACTCTTCGAGGATTATACATCGTACAACCTCCAGGATAAAACAACGGTCCATTATAACCGCAACAGGTGAGAAATCAATAACATCAACATCCTCCACCTCTTCATCCGATGCAAGTCCGTAAGGATGGAAAACCACATCTTCCACTGTTAACTTATCCAATTTCTCCCTCAACTCCAACACCTTTTTTTCCTTTTTCTTTTCTTGTGTGTTCAAAAATTCATATTTACTAGCCGTGGGCTTCCCATAAGGCCAATGAGAGTGATCATGACATAATTGCAGTTTATGGAAGTGGTCGTACACCCAAACCTATGAGAAGAGGCAACAAATAATACATAGGCAATATTATTAGTAACAATACACATTCATTCACTTATATATTCAAACACACAAACGATAATTTAACGGGGTACCTGAACAAGGGTTTATAAGCCTCCAAAATATAGACTCTGAAGCCTCAAAGCTTTTCTGAGTTCAGCTTGAACGAATGAAAGAACCGCAGTGCCCCAAGAATAGTTGTTCACCTCATCCAAGGGGCCCAATAGCTGGAGGTAATGAGCATTTACCACGTGTCCTGAAGTGTCAGGGAAGAAGATGGTTCCAAGTTGATATAACAAATAAGCAGTCACATGGTGCTTAATCTTCTCCTCTGTCATCACCAACTTTCCTTTAGTAACCAAATCTTTCGTCCCTGAAAACTCATCAAACAAGGTTTTGAGCTTGATCTTTTTCAACTTCTTCTTGTACGTGCGGTTTTCCTCAAACTCATTATACTCATCACCTTCCTTAGGCTCTTTGTTAGCTCGCCTAAACTCACGTTGTGCCTTTCTTTCGCTCCAGCCTAGACACCTTTCAACTAATTTTTCAAGAACTTCATAACTCGTCGATGGATTGTAACCATCTCGAACACTTGTTCCTGTAATCGGTAGGGATGTGATTCTAAAACAATCATCCGGAGTTATTGTCATCTCACCAAAAGGTAAATGAAAGGTATCCGTCTCTGGAGAAGATCTCTCCGCAAATGCAGTAACAGTGACAGCATCAAATTTTTGGTGCGCATGTTGTATCCCGTTCCATAGTACACAATCAAATACCGCCAAGCGGACCTCATCACACTCATTTTGTATATTCCATTCCTTGTTCTTCTGACGTTTCAAAACACGAACAACATTTTTATGATCCTAAAAAAACAACATCATATCTTATATACTAATATATATATAAAAGAACAATATATGACAAAATATAATAAAATGACTGAGAAATCTAAATCTTGATGGTTAAGATTGAACCATACCTTTGTCGCAAATATCTTGGCATCCCATGAGTTTTTGTATCCCATCAATACCTCCCCGCCATCTCTTGGAGTACCATAAGTTGGATTCTTTGGCGGCAAACACAAATCCTTATGAGGAATGTATGAATATCTAGCACAAGGCTTTTTAGGCGCCTTTTTAGGTTTCTTTACCACTATTTCCGCTTGTTCCTCTTCATCCGAGTCCTCCTATGATTCATCATCATCCTTATCTCCACCCTCATCATCACCACCCTCATCATCGCCACCCTCATCATCACCACCCTCATTTCCTTCTCCTTGAGCTGGTTCATCTTCTCCACCTTGATTGTGTTCTTGACTGCCCATCTCTTCCACAATCTCTTCATTAACTTGTTGGATTACGTTGTAAACATTATCTCTATTGAGACCATCTTGGATGACAACACCCGGTAATGACCCACCTCCATACTTAGCATTTTTGGTTCCACGCTTACCGGCACCACAATGTATTCTGCCTCGAGGCGTGGGAGTTCTCAGCTCTTCCGGTAAAGGTTGGTTTGATTTTTTACCTCTACCATTAATCAAGAAAACAAAAGATATTAGCTTATCGAAGTAAGGTTTCCCTAAATTAGATGCAATATAAGGGTTCTCAGCGTAAGGTTTGGTTAGTAGCAAAAGTTTACGAAAAATAGGCTAACTCTAAAAACAATTGTGAGCAAGGGAAGAGTTCGGTTAGCCCAGCTTTTTTACGGACCAACCGAACTCTACATATATGTATTTGGGGAAGAGTTCGTTTACTTTCCCTTATTTAATTTTTTTTGCGAACCAACCGAACTGTTCAGGAACTCAACATAGTGGCCAAAACAACACAATTCGGTTAGACTGGATTTGTTGTTTTTAATTTTCATAATAAGGGTAGAGTTCGTTTATTTTGTAGTTTCAAAACTTTTGCGAAACAACCGAACTGTGTTGGATAAGTTCGGTTGTATGAGAACTCAACATAGTGGGAAAAACAATACAGTTCGGTTAGACTGAATTTTTTTCTTCTTTTGGGAATAAGGGTAGAGTTCGGTTATTTTGTAGTTTTCAAAACTTTTGCGAAACAACCGAACAAAGTTGGATAAGTTCGGTTATATGAGAACTCAACATAGTGGGAAAAACAATACAGTTCGGTTAGACTGAATTTGTTTTTTTCTTTTGGGAATAAGGGTAGAGTTCGGTTATTTTGCAGTTTTCAAAACTTTTGCGAAACAACCGAACTGTGTTGGATAAGTTCGGTTATATGAGAACTCAACATAGTGGGAAAAACAAAACAGTTCGGTTAGACTGAATTTGTTATCTTCTTTTAGGAGTAAGGGTAGAGTTCGGTTATTTTGTAGTTTTCAAAATTTTTGCGAAACAACCGAACTGTGTTGGATAAGTTCGGTTTTATGAGAACTCAACATAGTGGGCAAAACAATACAGTTTGGGAATAAGGGTAGAGTTCGGTTACTCTGTAGTTTTTAAAACTTTTGCGAAATAACCGAACACGGAGTTCGATTACTTGGTTTTAAATCCAAAAGAACCGAACTGTTCTTTGTGTTCTTCATGTTCAGAAAGTTCGGTTAGTAAAATAGTTTTTTTTGGAAAATCGGACTAACCGAATATGGCTCTGTAACTCCTGTTAAAACCCTATTTTGATGATTTATATTCGATTGAAACAATCAAAATCAAATTAAAGTGAAGGGTTTGTTGTAAAATACCTCCGGAGTGGTCCCATGGCAGAATCAGGTTGCGGCTGGCGTCCTTTATACTCGATGATGCGTTTAGCTTGCGGTTCCACTTCTTCAACAATTTCACCCGAGAGATTTGCTATATGCCCTAATGGGGGACCTGTTCCTGGGAGTCGATTGGTACTCTTACGACGAACCATTCTTATATTTGATTGATTAATCGACGATGAAAATTTTGTGAATCGAGGATTAATCGATGAAAACGATGTTGAAAACGGGGAAGAAGAAGAGGAAAACAGTTTTGAGAAAACTGTTTTTGTTTTCTTTTAGTTTTTGTTTTTGTTTTTATTTTAGATAAAGTTAGAGATGGTTATTAGGTTAGGGTTAATTTTAATTAGGATAAGGGACAAATCAGTAATCCCATATGATTTTAGGACATCCCTTAAAATTATAGGTGAGTGGCCTAATAGGACCATGGTCCCCTCAAAAAAACCATGGTCCCCAAAAAATCGTTCTATTTTTAAATGAATTTTCTTTCCTTCTCTCTTCGCTACGTTAACTAAACTTATCCCATTTTTTGCTCGAGTTGGCCGAACCAAAATTCGGCAATTAAAGAGTGAAGGTGCTATAATTTCGGACAACAAACAATCCATCATCTATAGCAACCGAACCTCATAACCTGTGTGGTTTTCCGAAGGTAGTTTTTTTTTTAAATATTCGAAGGAAGTTTCTTGTGAGGTAAAAAATTACTAAAATTTAATCTTTACCCAATGATCGTGTCTTAGCGCACTTACACGTTGTTTGTTTGCGGTTGAATCGGCGTCTGCATCTGAGTCAACTTTTGATTCGCGCCGAATCAACAATCAACCTGTTTGTTTTCTACTTTGAGTCAAATCTGATTCGACCTTCGACTCAGACCAAATTTCTGACTCGGATCCATTTGAGTCAATATCCCCGACTCATTGGACCAAACCACTAACTCACATATTTTTTGAGCCAGCCGAGTCAGGTCTGATTCAAAACAAACATATTAAGTTAGATCCAAATGAATCAGGTGATTTCACTCAGATCCAGACGACTCAGATAAGTCAGGAATAACCAAACATAGTGTTAGTCTTAAGCCCCGTTTGGGATGGCTTTTTTCTATCAAAGGCACTTACAAACTTCTAACAAACTTTTAACAAAATTTATGTTTGGTAAATTATTTTCAAAGTTCTCTTGGCCAGAAGCACTTCCATTTTAGGTCTGCTTTTAAAAGCTACTCAGCACTAGCTTTTAAAAAGATGGAAAACAGAAGCTATAGGCCCACATAATTTGATTTAATTGATTCTCTATTTTGACCTTAATATTTTGTTATAAAGACAACTTTAGCCTAGAATATCCTGGCTTGATTGGGATATACCCAGATTAATTGGGGTATACCTAATAAGACAAAATTTAGGTCATTTTGAAGCAAAAGAAGCCACCCCTTGACCAGGTTTTTTCTAAATGGCTAAATTGTCCGTGCAATGATTAACACTAATTTAATTGAAATGATTAGATTAGTTAGTTGATTTATATGAGTGGATTTGGAAATAATTGAGAGTAAGAAAGAGTATGAAGCAGTAGAGGAAGTTTTGGGGGGGAAAAGTTAGGGTTTTTGAGAAATTTGTGATATGAATGAGATGAGTGATTCTAGTTTTGATTTTGAAGGGAGGGAGTCTTCTAACTTTCCTCTTACAGATGAGTACTTGTATGATAATCTACTAAATCATGATTAAATGGATTATATGCATGATCCTCACTTTTATTTTCCTCAAACTCAAGATGGGTATGGAGGTGATGAATGTCTTGAGCCAAACATAAAATAGAATGACCTAGAAGAATAGAATGGAGCAACAAGTAATCATGTAGACAACTAACGTGGTGAAGATTGTGATTTTTACATGCAAATGATCGATTTTGGTTTTTTTTTCACTTTTGCTGCCCAGTATCGGCAAGGTCGACGATTATCGACCCTTCCGACTGTAAACGTTGGCATGGTATATATTACCAAATGCTTCGACTTTTCATGAGAAGTGTTTAGTCGGTAAGGTCGAAAATTTGAACCCTGCCGGCTATAAGCTATATGTTGTAACAATAAAATACTCAAAGAAAAATGTTAGAAATCAATTTCTGGAAAGCTTAAATAGACACTCAATGGACAACAAACATAGGACAAAGTCACTTGATCATCAAGCAGTCATTAACGCGATAGTTGACTGGTACGCCTCAAGAATAAGTGATGCCTATACCATGTGGTCAAGTCGTATCCACGATAAAACTGCCCGTTGCAAGCACTGTTAGCACTACAGTACTTTCCCACTCTTACGAACTCAGCAACAATGGCACAAAAGAAAAGAAAAAACTACACGAAGGGAGAGAGACAAAAGAAGAAGGATAGTAGCTTCCTCTGGACACAAATTGAAATGAAAGTTTCGAGTCTCTTTCATAGCAGAAAAGGGATAGGTGCGATAAATGCATTTGATGCAGAATCAATTCCTTGCGCCATGCAAGGCAATAAAGAATAAAACGGACAGAAAAAAACTAACACATTAACTCGAAATTATGCCAGTATATTTTGATTTTTGGAAAGAAATCAATGTCGAAAATATGTCATCATAATTTAAACTTGGTAACAAATTAATGTTGCTAAGGTCAGACGCCCCCCAAAAATGCACAAAATCATAACAAAATATTTTTGATTTTCAAAACGTTTTAGGAAATAATTCAAAAGAATTATGTCCAAAAAGATAAATCTCGGTAATATGGTGGTTCCACCCACATTGTTTTACTAAATATCCATAATGGAATAACTATATAGTGGATCTCATCTTTAGTTACACCCAATGTGGGACTAAAGGTCCTATTTCATTCACTCATAGGAAAATGAGTAAGAGATCTTAGAGACCCAAAGGTCCTAAGTTCCATTCCCATCAAGACTATATAACAAACAATAAAACCCATTTTCTCCAACAATTCCCCAACATGAATGAAATACCGAGAAAATCAGAAAACAGAAAGCGATAAATACCACTATAGGCAAGAGGAGTCCATGAGGTCTTGAACCTTTGCTTAGTGAGAAATTGCAGGAACTACTTGATGGACAGTGAACGCGATGTCTTGAACTGCCATTGTTTGGTGTAATCCTCGATAATAACCACGCGTGATATCTCTCTAGGTGTTGTTAAGTTCGTGTCGTTGTGTCCTTTTTGGCCTTGGACAAATCCCGTTTCTCATAATGCTCTAGAGAATCAGCTCTATTCGACCCACTTCCACATTCAGATAGGTGAGTTCCATCAAGAGTTTTTACTGCTACACCCCACTTCAATCTTAAATTGAAACTATAGAACTCATTAAGACTTAGTTAAAAGTCATCCTTCACATGCAGTCACACTATCACGTCTACACCTTAGGGAAGGGGGAGAGAATGAAATTATCTGATAGTGTTTACCTTGACCCACCACGAATTAGTTGTCTCATTCAAAACCTTTATCTTGGGATCTCCAGTCAGCAAGGATGAGTATCCTTCATGGAAAGTTTATTTAATGAGCCTAAGCCCCATCCCCCTCGATGCATTAATAACTATCTCCTTGGATAAACTTTTCGTCAAAGGGTCCGCGATATTCTCCTTGGACCTTAATCATTTAATGTAAATAATGCCTTTTGAAATTAGTATTTTAAGGGTATCGTGTCTTCTAAGAATATTTATACACTATCCATTATAGTAGTTGTTTTTAGCTTTAGCTATGGCAGCTTGATTATCACAATGTATAAATATAGCTGACACAAGCCTATGCCAGAGAGAAATGTCTTCTAAAAAGCATCTCTGCCAAGAGGCTTCCTCTCCTGCTTTACCTAATGCTATAAACTCGGATTCTGTAGTGGATCGAGCTATGCAGGTCTGTTTGGAACTCTTTCAAGAAAAAGCTCCACCTTCTAGAGTAAAAATATATCCACTCGTAGACTTAGACTCCTCTGAGCCCGATATCCAGTTTGCATCACAAAATCCCTTCATAATTTAAACAAAAGGTCAAAGTGTATTTCAAATGCCTAAACACTCTAAAAATTGCATCCCAGTGTTCCGGCCCTGGATCACAAGTATACCTACTTAACTTACTCACAACATAAGCAATGTCTGGCCTAGTACAGTTTATCAAATACACCAGACTTCCTATAACTCGTGATTATTCAATTTTTGAAATTCATTACCCTTATTATTTTTGAGTCTACAACAACGATCATACGGAGTATGCGAGGGTTTACAATCAAAATGATTGCACAGATTCCACATAATGAGATTGTCTAAGACTATAACCGTTAGAATTTCTTTTAATTTTCACCCTAAGATAACATCTGTGTGGCCTAATTCTTTCATGTCAAAGTTCTCATTTAGCATGTTCTTAGTGGAATTAATTACATTCATGTTTGTACCAAGTATAAGCAGATCATCAACATTCAAGCATACAATCACACATGCATCATTCACAAGTTTAGTATAGACACACTTGTCAGATTCATTGATTTTAAAACCACTAGAAAATATTACATGATCAAATTTTTCATGCCATTGTTTAGGTGCTTGTTTCAATCCATACAAATATTTTTCTCAGTTTACAAATTTTTTTTCACAACCTTTCACTACAAAGCCTTCAGATTGTTCCATGTAAATTTCTTCATCTAGTTCACCATTTAGAAAAGCTGTCTTTACATCCATTTGACGTATATCTAGGTTATGAACCGCAACTATAGCAATTAACATCCTAATGGAAGTAATTCTCGTAACGTGTGAGTAAGTATCAAAGAAATCTACACCTTCCTTTTGTTTATAGCCTTTAGATACTATCCTAGCTTTGTATTTTTGAACATTTCCATCTATGTTAAGTTTCCTCCTGAAGATTCATTTAGATCCTATGGCCTTACCCCCTGGAGGTAAATCTACTATATCCCACGTATCATTCTCTTTGATGGATTCCATTTCACTACTCTTTCCAACATTGACCTTCAGAATAAGTCATGGTTTCTCTATAAGTCTGAGGATCAGACTCTGCTAGTGTTATGAAGTCAGGCCAAATAAGGTTTTGGTTCTAGCCCTTTTCCTTCTCCTAGACTCAGTTTCTACTTCATGTTCCTCTAAAGGTAAAGTGTGACTGGTTGAAGGGACATCTAGTGGATCAAAACCTCTCTTACGAGAGTCAGATTTCAAAGGAAAAACATTTTCAAAGAACACAATATCCCTAGATTGCATAATAGTATTCACATATATTTCAGAAATTTCAGAACTCTCAACCGTAAATCTATATGCAGGAGTATGCTCAGGGTACCCTATGAAGACACATTCAACAGTTTTGGGTCATATCTTGGTTGTTTTAGGTTTAGGGATGCCAACCTTAGCCAAACACCCCCACACTTTGAAGTATGCAAAAGAAGGTTGTCTACCTCTCCACAATTCATATGGAGTTTTATCTGATCCTTTAAAGGGTATGTTATTCAAGATATAGCAAGCTGAGAGGACAGCTCCCCCCCACAAGTTCGAAGGTAATCTTGAACTAATTAACATGGCATTCATCATCTCCTTAAGGGTACAATTCTTTCATTCAGCTACACAATTAGACTGAGGTGAATAAGGAAGGGTAACCTTGTGTATTATTCCATGTTCTACACCGAAATCTCCCATAGGAATTCTGTACTCACCACCACGGTCAGACCTAGTGTTTTTAATGGTAGTATTCAATTGGTTTTCAACTTCTAGTTTATACATCTTTAAGGATTCTAAGGAACCATCCTTACCTCTAATTAAATATATATGACAATACCTCGTACAGTCGTCTATAAAAGTAACAAACCATTTTTTACCACCTTTAATTTGAACCGATTTCATGTCAACTAGGTCTGAGTGAATTAATTCCAAGGGTTTAGAATTTTTATGAACATTTTTGCTAAATGGTTTTCTAGCATACTTTGATTCTACGCATATATCACATTTGTGATCCTTTTCCAAACTAAATTTGGGTATATGCCTACATTAGCTAGTTTATGCATTGACTTATAATTTACATGTCCAAGTCTACCATGCCAAACATTCAAAGACTCACAAACATAAGAAGAAGAATCATTCTTATTCATTACAGCAGAGTTTACATTAAGATTATACAGACACTCGGTCGTATAACCCTGCCATACATAATCCTTACCCTTAGTTACAACACATTTTCCAGATTCTATTACAATTTTTAAAACCCTTATCATCTAAAACACCACAAGAAACAAGATTTTTGCAGATGTCTGGAACATGAAGAACTTCATTCAAAGTGAGAGTTTTGTTAGAATGAGCTTGAGCCAAACTTTGGTAGCATAGAATAATCAAGGTTTTCTACAAAATTAGAGCTTAATTATCTTGGATGCCCCCAATTTTGACGTCAATATTATGGTCCAACGATCAATGATATCGACGTTCATATAATGCCTTCGACAGTGGTCTTGACTGCCACACAGAATCCAAATTTTGTATGCCAAAAGCCAGCCTTCTTTGAAACTTCAATGGAAAAAAAGGTAAATAAGGTTTTCTCTTGTAAATGGGCCGAGCTTGGAATTTATCCGTGTGGTATGGAGTCTGGACTTGTCCCCGCAGGTCTACGTGTGTAACTGTATCTACGGTCCTAGTCACTGCTGTGTTTACCGCATTTTGAGCTTAGATATTGGTGAATTTTTTGAAGGCTGTTTTTAGGCATACCCAAAAATTTCTAGGCATACAACTTTATTTTCCTAACTAGGGTGTGTTATAAGGGGTGTCTAATGGGTATGCAATGACCTATATACCCTTAAACACTTCGAAAATATTGATTTATATGCTTTAGGTTCGGCTGACTCGTGTTGATGAGTTATCAGCCGAACTTCCCTCTGTAGACTCAATTCTTTCGATCTTGTTTTGACCATAACTTCTTCATTCGATGTGACCTCATTCTTTTTGCGTTATCTTCGTATTTTCATTCTCTTGAAGATGAAGATAAAATCTACTTGATTTTAATGGGTTGAATTTGGAACTTGTTCCGGCGTAGCATTTGTATGGTATGTTCGGCTCATACGTTTGTTGGAACCATGATGAAGTTCGGCTTACATCTATGAGCCGAACCAACCCATTGATGAACAGTTCGGATTACATATATGAGCCGAACCAACCCATTGATGAACAAATTTTGTACCAAACGATTTTTAATGGTATGTTCGGCTCATACGATTTTCATTATATAAGCCGAACCATTAACATTTTTTATTCCAGAACTCTCAGGAATAGGTTCGGCTTACATCGTTGGTTCAACTTACATCTATGAGTCGTACTGTTCATCAAGGGATTGGTTTGGCTCATAGATGTAAGCCGAACCTTTTCCTGGTTCGCCAAACCTCAATGAAAAATAAAAACTTTTGATAATTTAGAGCTATAATAGTGAGATTAAGCATATTATAGAAGTGTAAGAAGCATTGGGTTCCTCATCAATGTCTTCATCATATGGATTTGGCTCATAAAACACATCATATTGAGTTTGTGTTTGAGTTTGAGCTTGAGTTTATGTAAAATTATTCTCAATAAAAAAAAATTTCCCCCAAAATTTATCATCTACACAAACAAACCTTATAATTCTGAAAATCATCTTAATCACTAAATAAAAATTTTAATCACTAATCCAGATTATTAACACTAATACATAAATGATAGATTTGTCATTATAAAATTTTTTGGTTAAGGGGCTTTCTGATTTTGTTATTTGACATCCTCTTTTGTTTTCATTAGGTATGCCTCGAAATTTATTGGTATGTCTAAAAACAACCCTCAATTTTTTTAGGTGATCGCCAGAGGAAAGGGTTGATAAATAATATTATTTAGCAATTTTTAATCAGTTTAAATGTGGGTGACGGCAGTTTTTTAGCTTCGGGGTACATATCTTAATGTTTTAGTCTTTCTGTTGGATTATATCTTTAGACTTGACTTGAGTATACCTGCCCATAAGCTTTTCCCAATCGGTTTTGCAGAATCATTTGAAAGCCAAGCATTTGGATTGCCACCAAACTTTTGGATAACCAGTTGTACTTGTTTGAACAAATAATAAAACATTAACTCTGTGAGGGTTTGATTAATCTTTTTGACTTAATAAAAGTGAGAAATTTAGTTTGGAAACCAAATATCAGGATGCACAAACAAATTTAGCGTCCGACTCCTATGAATGAATAATTGATGTTTCTGGTTGTAAAACAGGCTCTACACATACAATTTCCGAATCTATGCATTTCAACTTACAAAGATTTACAATCATCAGCATTACACATAAATGTGCTTTGATCAGTCATGCAAACTTCAACATCGGGTTTAAGACCACAAAATGGTTAAGAATGTGTCTTTAAAGAAAGATTGTTAACTACTAGAATCTGACGAAGCTTTTTTGATCTCCTCCATCTGCTCATCAGTGACTTTCTGGTGTTTAACCACCTGAATGGAAAATGGATTTGATAAATTGGTCAAATTTAGGATCTTATGTTCTATTTATAAAAATTACAGTGAAAGATAGAAGTAGGTATTAAAAAACGCAAACACGAAGGAATTGGTGATTCTTAAGCCTCATATTGTTTAGCTAACTTACTGGATGTTGAAAAATGAGTGTCAGTTGAAAAAGCTTTAACGCCCATACCGTCTGCAGAACAATGTTTTCTAACTGCAGGCGCATTGCCAACATAACCAGTTCAATAGTAATTAAGAACTTGGTAGACAAAAGGGTCAGTATTAGGGTTACACCAAACGTTGGCGGAAGTACACCGTAGACATTGCATTTAGTACTTAATTGAATTGTTTAGAAGAGGTTCAAATCACTTTCATATCGTACCGTTTCACTATCCTCGCCATCCCTAAAAGCTGCATACTGCAAGTGATAAAGATTTTTACGTCCAAAGGTTATTGCTGATGGTTTTCCTTTCGGTGCATTATGTTTGAAAACAGACCCAGCATCCAAACTTCCATCTTTAGCCTGTAGTTGTCCTGTATGCTCCCGAGTTTTCAAAGTCAAGGATATGTTATTTCCGACAGGGTTTTGCATCGGGGTCATAGTCATTACGCTAATGCTGCTTTGCTGAGACGGAGGAAGCATGCTTTGTCCCATGGATAAGCCAGGAACAGTTCTTATTTTCATCATCATCTTTGCCATTATTTGCTAGCAAAATATAGGGTCAATATAAAGACGCCAAATGTAATAAGAAAGATCAAGTATAGGTCGGAAACAACATAAATCAAGAGAATAGTAATACAAGTTACCGCTGCACAAGGTTGAAGATTATGCACCAATGCTGCCGATGGAGCAATACCTGCACTCAGCCAGGTTACAAACTATTCATGTAAGCATATCATGTCATATGTATCTTACTAATTAACATCATCTATATTGCTTACCAGCACCATAACCATGCCCAAAGACGATTCCGCATCCAACACCAGCTTTCTTAACTCCAAATATTCTTAACTAAAAATGATTATGAGAATAAATAAGACATATAGCAAATGAAATAGTGAATGCATTTCAAGAATACCAAACATCCGATAAGATTAACTCATAGTGTTGTTTGCGTGTACTCCAGCACCAGAGAGAGCATTTGTTGCGCCTATAGTCGCAGCCATAGCACTCATAACTTGTTGTACCACTGGTATTGCACCTTATATATCAAAATGGATAACGTCTCAAATTAACCGCAAGAATAAAGCCATAGACTGAAATTGTACTTACAACACATTGAAAGAGATAAACCCTCCAACACATATCATCCTAACATTAACATTGTGTATATAACTGAATGAATGGAGAATGAAGAAAGAAAGGATTTACCCAGACTTGAACAAGGTCCAAGACCAATACCAACACCACATCCAATCCCAAAGCCGGTAAATACCTGACCAATTATCACAGTAAATGGACTCTGTATACACAGTTATGTAGTTGTTGCTATTGGCTTCAAGTCTAAATCAAGACTAATTACAGTTCTGGTAGTGATAGACATTACTGCCTCTCTATCGTTCTCTGTTTTTCTTGGGATTTTAATGAGAGATAGAATTGTTATACACAAATCCATTTCCCAAGAACATTAACAATTCTAGTTGAAAAGAAAAGACTAAGACTTGAATTGACTTGGTATGCAGTAACAGTGGTTTGCACGTCAGGATATCTAGTCAAAAGATTTTACCCAGTGTATGATAACACGCCACATACGGACCAGCGAGCAAGTGGTATGTCTTCTACTCCCTCCTTTCCTAATAAGCCGAATTGGAAAAAGCTAAAGTAATGTTTTTTTTAGGAACGGAGATTTTATCATTTTTGGTGAAATAAACTACAACGTCAGTACGTCACAGTGATCACCAAAATCTCTTCATTTGTATGTCAAAGAGAGTAAGTTAATTACAGTGGTTAAGACACTTGTATGTAAAGGCAGAACAGAGACAGGTGAGCAAATAGAGCTTTCTCTCAATACATTGAAGAATAAATAAAATAACAAAAAGAATCCGTAAGGTGTCCCTATGCCAATAAGCTGATGATTCATTTCCTCCTACTGGTTGCATATACTTGATATTTCTTCAAACGTGTTGTAAATCGCTGCAGTGAAAGTAACGTATAGACGTTGAATTCCTGTATATGAACTTGTTAACTTCCAACAGTCAGCACCAGAGATAAAATGTTGTCTTCTCAATCTTGCAGACTTCAATGCCACTTATAAGACCTTAAAAAGGATTAAGAATGTGTTTTTTAAGAAAGGTAGTTATCTATTTTTGTGCTGCTTCCTACGACAGTCAAAACAATCAGAACACGGATTTTGAGTTTTAGCCCCACTTGTGCTGCTGGTTTGGAATTTGCTTGGATGTACTTTAAGTTCTTCTACAAGTATCTGGCAGAGCTTTTGGTTCTCTTCCATCAGATCATCAATGATTTTCTGGTGTTTTAGCACCTGATAAGAAAATTGTTTTGATTTACAAGTGTCCAAAACAGTGCCAGCAAAAGATGAAAATATATATTTCTGAATAAAAATGAAAATAGGTACTACTTGAATAGCGAACAGGAAGGAATTGGTGTTTGTTAAGACTGATACTATTAATTGCTTAACTAAACTTACTCAATATCGACAAGGGAATGCTAGTTATAAAAGCCTTACCAATTGAAGAACATTGTTTTCCGACCGTAGGTGCGCTGCCTATATAACAAAAGATCCAACCATAAGAACATCATCCATCACGAACCTCACAGAAGCAGAGCCAATAAAGAAATGACTGATGACACTACTAAGCATAAGAAGAAATTTGAAAAGTGTACACTATTAGCCTCTTTAGTTAATGGATAATGATTGACTAAGCATGAACAGTAATACACCTTGCATATGTAAACAACGAGGCATATTGCATTCCGTACTTTACTGTATTGTTTATAAGAGGTTAAAATCTCTTCTACAACATACCGATTCATTATCCTCGTCACCCCCAAAAGCTGGATTCTGCAAGAAACTGCTAATAACTTTTTCAGTACGTCCGAAGGATGTTTCTGATGGCATTCCTTTTTGTGCATTATGTTTGTAAGCAGACCCAATAACCGAACTTCTATCTTTTGTCTGTATCTGTGCTGTGTGCTCTAAAGTTTTTGATGTCAATGATGTGATATTTCCTACTGGATTTTGTATTGAGGTTTCACTCATTGCACCAATGCCGCTTTGCAGGGACGGTGGAAGCATGCTTTGACCCATGGATAAGCCAGGAACAGTTCCAATTTTCATCATCACCTTAGCCATTGTTTCCTAACAGTATACAAGAAAGATGCACTTCAATGGATGGAACTCATGAAGAACATTGAAAATGTAAAGGAGAAACATAAACCAAGAGAACGGTTATAGAGTAGTAACTGCTAGACATGATTGAAGACGATGGACTACTCCGGGCTTTAAAGCGAGACCTGCGTGCAACAAGAATAGATGATGTAAACCTGGATAGTTCCACAACTGAATAATGGGCAAAATGAGGAAATTGTAAGCCTTCCATCATTATCCTAGTGATTGTTGCACATATCAATTTGCTAAAGTTTTTATGATTCATTTATCAATATTAGATGAGGTATTTCAAAATTTTCTAAAGTTTTTATGATGCATAAATGTCAAGCATTCCTCCATTATCATATACTATGATAGCAAATATATTCTTTCGGCAAGTAAATTTCAATTTGCATTACAAAACTATTCACCTAAGCATTACAAGATTCAAGATCAATTCCACTATACTACTAATATAATCTCTACTGCTTACCAGCCCCAAAACCATGCCCAAAGCCGATTCCGCATCCCACACCTGCTTCAATATTCTTAGCTCCAAATCTTCTTAACTAAAGAAATGGTTTTACAAAAAACAAGAACATATGAAATGCAGGTTGAACACATTTCAAAAATGTAGAAATCCTTTTTAATCCCATAAAATTAAAACTTACAGTGCTGTTCACATGTCTTCCAGCACCCGAAAAAGCATCAGTTGCACCTCTAGCCGCACTCATTACCTGTTGTAATGCTGGTATTGCCCCTAAATTCAAACAAATTGCATTTCAAATCAATAACAAACTGAAACAACAAAAAATTTGCAGGTAACCTGTTCGATGAAATGGCTAATAGAATTTGTATTACCAATTGATTTGATCTGAGGGTTTTCACCATTATTATTAGGTTTTGAAAATCCACCAAAATTCATAATTGAAAAATAAGAAAGAAAAAAACAAAGGGGTTTACCTAAATTTAAAGGACGACCAACGCCAATACCAACACCACATCCAACACCAAAGCCAGTAAATACTTGACCTACTTTCAAAGTAAATGGATTCTCTACTTGAAACCCAGGTTTTCTTCTTTCCTTTATGCTCGAATCAATTCTGGTACTAGTAGTATTTGTAGTTGTTTTTGTAATTGTACTATCCATTGTTGATTGTTTTTCACTCTTGTCTCTTTTTAGGGTTTAAACAGAGCAGAGAGATGCCGAAAGATGGGATTTTTCTTGTTCTAAGAGGAAGAATTAATCTTCATTCTCGTTGAATTTGATGATTCTGTAAAGTTAATGGTGAATAAGTTCCTCTTCGGCTGGTTTTTGAGATGATGAAGAAGAACCAGAAAGACGAAAAAGAAAGGCTCTAGAAGCCCAACATAATTACTTGGTAACACCCAACTTTCATTTACACCATGCTTACACCAAACGATGGGTTGTTGTTTATATAAAGTATTCTTTTTAATCGTGAAAATACCTTAGAAAAGAAAAATTATATTCACCAGATTCTACACTCACCAAATTTTATTACGTGATTTCGCTCCAAAGGGAATCGAGTTTGCGTTATGTGCGTTCGGATAGAGAAGGACAGAAATCAGCCCCACCATCCTCTCACAACTGTGCGTTAGCCGTTAGATGTGGATCTCGGCATTTATTTCGGTGACTAAATGCAACCTAAGTTGGGTCAAATACCATTTTTCATCCCCGTTTGAAGGTATTTATTGTGCTTAGCTGGTCATCTTCCTTTCCCAAAATTTCATTCGTTCCGGGAGATCTCAGGTTCGAGGTCCCAAAGACATAATATTACAGGAATTAACATGAAAGATAGAGTTAGTTTACTCCCCGTGATACCATTCCTCCCATTCGCTTCGGCTCCCTTGACTAAGTTAACCATGTGGCTCGCTGGTAGGCTAGCACGACAACCTGTTCCATTAATATGGTAGTACATTGTTGGATCTTAGCTTGTTAGACTTCCAACCAGTTAATGTAATACTCTTTATTTAATAATAATAAAAATATATTATAGAATTACATTAATCAATAAAAACAAAAGAATTTCCATATTTTAATATATTTTATCTTAAAAGTAACTAAATACAACCAAAAAAAATCAAGACACTAGTTAAGGTTTATGATAACAATGAAGGGGTAAGTTTTCAACATCCTTGTTATTTTTTTTCCCTCTCATGGTTAAAAGTTAATCAGTAAAAAGTTTAGATGAAAAACTGATCGATCTGGTTTGAACGACCAAGAGGCTTCACGAAATACCTCGGCTGACCGACCCTAGCTAGTAGTTTCATTAATCACCTATATTCTGTCAGTTATAGATGGTCGAACTGCAATAGGTTCATTAATCACATGATGCAATGCTGGAGTCAATAGGTTCTGAGCGACCATAAACTGCAATAGTTAATAGTTTTTGGTCGACTATTAAAACAAAGAGTCAAGAATTTCTTACTGGACTATAAGAGAGCTTCCAAAAAGTTCAAAATATTGCGTGCAATATCATGACATGTGACAAAATTTCTGACTGACTATAAGAGAACTATTACCACAAAATTTTCAACTGTATTCGAAATAGATTTTGCATACAAGTAAACCTGCCAAAACTACCTAACAAAAGAAGACGACTGCCTGCCTGCAAGGCAACTATCATTCTAAATACTTAGCACAAGATGTTCTTGTTTTTTTTCTTCCACTGGTAAGTGACATGCGTACGCGTCCTTAAAGTCATTCTTGGTTGGATGTCTTCGGTTCCTCCTTGTTTCCTTGTATCAAAACCAATTTACCTTGGCAGGGTTCTTCGTCAATTGGATATGGTTCAAACCATTGCTCTCCGTCCCATGAGCACATAAACACGTAGAAGGGGTGATAAAGCCATTACTTATAAGCAGACTATAGCAAATTGGACTGGCATTAGGAATAATGGAGAAATGCCAAGGTAATCCGTCAGCATATAGAGAAGGTTACATAGAGTGGTGTGGTAAAGTTTCGCACCCTCATGAACAAAACCGGTCGAGAAGACTTCACCACCTTGATTATAATCGAAGAATTCCTTCCCGGCCTGCATCTGAAAAATTTGTAAGAAAAATCTGGTAAGTGACCTGAGCAAGCATGGAAAAACTACATTAGCATCTGCCGAATAAGAGGGATAAAGAAATTTAAAACAAACGATATAATCAAAATCACCTGCAACAAGGTGATGCATCCAGTCACAGTCTTGGTATTATGTCGTGAAGCGGAACCTAACTCACAGAACAAATGGACAAGAATGGTTGAGCCCAATGACATATTGGGAAGAGTAAGTGAACAATAGTGATAAATCTTGTGGTGCTCCATTATTTTCTACTACCTTTAGATTTGGCGTTGAAAGTGATCCTACAGGATCATCTTGTGCCTCCAAGTTCTGCGAGGAAGATGCAGCGATAATTTTTCACTCCTACAAGACAAAACACAAGAAAAATTAAGTAACACCGCAACAGAGTTATGAGATCAGAAGCACGTATAAGGATGGAACATAGAATAACACCCACTTGGGAAGAAAATTCCCCCGCAATTGGGAAAATTGACAGATTCAAATTTCTCAATATCAATCGTTGCATTTATTAATTTCACTTATTTACTCTGCAGTAGGTATTTCATTATATTTCATTTGGTATTTTATTTTTCGAAGCAGATAGTTTCAACTCTTGCATGCATTCATTGCGTTTATAGTTTTTACGTGTTTTACTATAACAACAAGTCTAAAAAATACTTTTGGTCTAGTTTTTTCATATCATTGTTGTTAAGTTCTCATATTCACTGTCTTCCAATAATGAAAACTATTTCCTGTGATGTCCAGGGTCTTAAAACCTCTTCCACTAGGAATCATCTTATTGATTTGATTAGGTCTCAAAACCCGGACATTAATTCTCTTTGTGAGACCAAGATACCTCAAGATAAAAGTAAGCCACTTTTAAGCTATCGTCATTATCCAAATGAAGATTACAATGACCCAATAGGCCTGTCAGGAGCCTTAGATCTGCTCCGGAAAAATGGCTTCTCATGTGATCTACTAGATGTTAGTCATTACATGTTCAATCTAGTTGTTCTATCTGATCCTGGCAAGCCAGAATTTCTCCTTACTTGCATGTATGGTTTTACTGATTATTCTAGGAGAAAAGAACAATGGGAATTCATGGAAAAAACTAGTGAGACTCTCAGGGGTCCTTGGATACTTGTAGGTGATCTAAATTTTCATCTTATAAGATATTCTCAAGGTGCATGTTCTTCTTCAGATGGTCTAGTAGATAGTATTGTTAAAACTTGTGGCCTTGAGGATCTAGGTTTTGTTGGAAAAGACTATACTTGGACTAGTAAAAATCTAGGTACTGGTACTAGAAGATTTAGAATTTACTTGGCACTAGGGATAGTGAATAGAGCTATTATTTACCTCATTCTCAGTTGATGCACTTCACTCAAGTTGGTAGGGATCACAGTCCCATTATGGTTGTTACTGACTCAGCTACAGCTACAAGTAGGAAGCCTTTCAAAAAAATTATAACATGGTTAAATGATATATAAGTTGTGTTTCTACGACTGGGAATGCTTGGAAGATTGATGTTGCCGGGTCACCTGGCTATCAGTTAGTAAAGAGATGGATTATATGCAGAAGTAGGCCTGGTCTGGACCCTCACTTTCATTTCTAGGCCACTTTTTTTGTTTCTTGCAAAACTAGTCAAGTTAAACGGATTCCATCCACTTTAACCATCTCGGTCAATTTATCGCGTTGACTTGTCAATATCTCGCCAAAATATCATATAGGGAGATCTCATACATGTGGTAAGATTACTGAAATGTCCTTCACACGTGTGTGTTAGTCACACTAGATAAGATGTCCACGTGTTGCTATCTGAGAGCCTAATCTAACTAAGACGACATCTCGAGGATTAATTGAACGGCCTAATCTAACTAAGACGTGTGTGTTATTCTTCTTCTTCTTATCTTCTTCTTCTTTGTTTTCTTCTCCTTCAGTTTTCTTTCTTTTGCTCAAATTAGTGAAGAGGGAATTTGGAATTAAATTAGGGTTTCACTGAAAATATTTGTAGGAAGAAATTGATGATGATCTAGAAAAAGGGTTTGATAGAAATTGAGAAGCAAAGTAGATTAAGGTTCAGTTTATGAAGAAAGTATTGATGGTGTTTGGATCTAATCTGAGGAGAATCAAAGACGGGTTTCTTCTATAATTGAGTATTAGATCGATGCGATTGAAGAGAGAAACCAACATGAACTGATGGAGATGCCATTGGTCGGAGATGTGATTTGTTGTTGTGCTCGAATTATCAAGAACAAGAGGTTTTGAAGATGGGTAATGGTAGAGATTATGAGATGGTAATGGTGGTGAATTGAGCAAGGTTGAACTGTGAACAAGAGATGCGAACAGAAATAGAAGAAATGATTAAGCTGTGGTGCTTCAGAGTTAGGGTTTCCGTTGGTTTTGCTGCTGCTGGGTGAGAAGTCGAAGCTTTGTAATGAAGCAATCAGCAGTTGTGTTGATGAATAGAGATGGGTATGACTCATCTGGTGAATGGGTTTGAGCTCGATGGGAATTCAGGTGGGGTTCTTGTTGGATTAATTACAGCATCAGAAGAAGAAGATGGTGGTGCTACTAATTCACAGTTCGTGATGGCCTGGATGGAGAGATGGGTGCTGTGTATAATTTCACAGAAGATTGAAACCGAAAATTGCAGGAATTAAGAAGATTGGGTTGCTCCTAGATTTGATTTTGGTTTGTGTGTGACTGAGTTCTGATGGTAATTGGTGATGGTAGTTGCATTTGAGCAAGAACAACACAGGTTATGAGTTGCTGCTGTCGAGATATGCAGGTGTTGCACTGCAAGAATGGTTGCAGTCTCAGATGGTGCTGGTACTTAGAATTACAGGTGGTATTGAGCTATTTTTGGTGGTTTTAGCTCATGACAATTAGGCATGAGGTGAGTAACAGAGCAAAATGTGCAATCGGTGTTGAATGAGTAGATGGGTTCTTGAATTGGTAGGTGGTTTGCAGCGGAGTGATGCCGTGGTGAGATGAACTAACAAGAGATGAGGGAAAGCTGTAATTGCAGGGTTGTAACTGAAGTTAAAGCTGCGGAAATGATGAGATTACAAGGTTGTAGAAGGCAGTGGAGATTATGTTATTGTTGAAGCTGGTTTGCAGGCATACAGCTTAACCTGCAGCTGCAAACCCCATCGGCCAACTCTAACTCATTATCTTGTGTTCAGACTTGTCCTGCACCTTAACATCAACACCAAGGCTATCTGACACCAAATCCTGGCACTCATTTCCTGCAACGTGAGCTACATCCACCACCTGCAACTAGTCTTCAATTCAGCTGCAACAACAACTTCTTCTTGACTCTCTGCTCTCCTTTAAAGCAATTCACTCTCTCAATGAGTTCCTCCATTCCAAACCATCAGTTGCAGCTCCTCTTCCTAAAAATTTCCACCAACTCGACTGCACTTACACCTGATTCAACTAGCACCACCAGACACATCTCAATCACCAGCTGAAGCTCAACTGCACCAGCCAATACCACCAGTTACCAGATCCCTTCACTCTCTGATCTTCTTTGTAATATCAGCAAATCCAAATCCAAGTGAAACTCACAAGCATGTGAGTCTTTAACTCCAACTTCATTCATTCTAACTGCAGCTACAACTTCAGCCCCTAGCTCAGACCCTTTCCTGCCATGTCCGGAATCAACTCCTTCTGTAGCATCTTGCCTGTACCATCAACTCATTCCACTTCAGTTGCACCAGTTCTCTTCTCATTTTCAGCTCACTTCCACAAGCTCAATCATTCTTAGTTCCAACAGCAAACCATCATTAACTCGCATTCTCAGTCATTCTAACTGCATCTCAGTTCATCATCTCAAACCCTTGTAACATTCATGGCTCGTCTCCAACTAGAGTCAAATGCAGATTCAACCAAAACCCTTTGAGCACATCGCTAACAGCATCATCTTCTTCTTCTTAATTTCTCGATCTCTCTGTATTGGAATCACCCCAATTCTTCAAACCCATCTTTTATTTCATCTTCAGATCCCCTCTAAAACATTTAAACCAACCTCCATTGATGCTTCAATCAGCAGTTACAGACTTAAATTCCCATGAACAACACCACCAAACAACCACATGGCATATCCGAGCCCACGTAATCAGTCCACATGGCATATCCGAGCCCACGTAAGCAATCCACATGGCATATCCGAGCCCACGTGTACAATTTTCATGTTGATTTAACTGAGTTAAATCAATGATATAACATTAAATCAGTGATACAAAGGAATTTTAGGTATTTTTAGTTACACTTAACGGTGCTAACTTTCCATCCATCACTTTTGGTCAAAACTTGCCTACTTTAGCAATAAATAAAAAAAGTGGCGTAGAAATGAAAAGCACCAAAAAACAGGCCTATTTTTGTAAAAAGCCCTAAAGAGATTTCAGTCCACAAGAAGAGAATTATATTTATGGAATAGAACTCATTTTGGAAATGCCAATCATAGAGTAGATCAGTTGCAAAAGGAACTTGATGTGTTACAAAATCAACCTCCTTCTGATGATAACTACAACAAAATCTTAAGTATCAACAAAGATCTTTCCAGATAACAAAAAAAGAAAACGGAATTCTATCATCAGAAATCCAAAGATCGTTTTATCAAGGATATGGACAAGAATAGTAAGTATTTTCACAACAAGACCAACAAAAGAGGAACCAGAAATAATAGTGACTTTTTACAAGATCACGATAATAACGGTATTCACTCAAGGGAGGAGATTTCACAGCATCTTAGTTCTCTTTTCAAAGATATAAGTACTTCTATTGAGGTAAATTTGGATGATAGTATGTTCATGCTTCTTCCTTCCAATTTTTCTGCGTCAAATATACTAATGCTTACAAGAGTTCCTACTCATCATGCAATACATGATACTGTCAAGAGTATGAAGAATGGAAGTTCCCCAGGACCTGAAGGCTCCCAAGATGGTTTTTACAATATCCAATGGAGCATTATTGGTGATGATGTTCGTCGGTCACTAGACTTTTTGAGGCAACACATACTGAAACAGATTAATAAACATATATATCTCTCATTCCTAAAAAAAAGCAATCTATGTGTTGATGATTATAGACCAATTGGTTTATGTAATACATCTTACAAGATTATATGCAATATTATTGTAAACAGATTGAAGCCTTTTATGGAGAAAATTATACCTCAATATCAAGCTGCATATGTTTCAGGAAGCGTTATTAGTGACAAAATTGTCATAGCACAAGAGATAATTAATTCTATGAAGAAGAAAAGAGGTCCAATAGGTTGTATGTCTCTAAAACTAGACATGTCAATGGATTTTAATAGACTAGAATGGAAGTTTTTAATCAAAGTTCTAAGGCACTTTGGGTTTAATAGGGATTTTTGTGATCTAATACATCCATACATAAGCACAAAATCTCTTGCCTTCATGCTCAATCACTCTCATTGTGAAGAATTTCATCCTACAAGAGGCATAAGACAAGGTGACCCACTATTAACATATCTTTTTAATCTTTCCATGGAGTTTCTTTCAAGACATCTAGTTTCTGCTCAACAGGAAAATACCATTAAAGGTATTAAAGTAGATGTTAATTCTTCATCCATTAATCATTTGCTCTTTGCAGATGACTGCTTGATTTTCACTCAAGCTAATATTCATCAGTTAATAATCTTCTGAATCTTCTTGATATGTTCAACACTCAATCTGGGCATGTAATAAATTTCGAGAAATATTCTGTTCATTTCAGTAAAAAAAAAATCATGAGGTGGCTAATAATATTATACAGATTCTAGGTGTTAAACCCATGAATTCTAAAGAGAGTGAAAATGCGGGGGTCTACAACCACACCCAACAATTCGTTTGGAAATCTGAGAGGACTTACTCCAATATACTTTCTAGAGAATCAACTAGATAGTCAGACTCAATCTAGAGTAAAGCATATAAAAGAGTTTTAATATCTTTATTTCACAATGTAATCAACAAATCAAACAGATAAAAATCCACGAGCCTGATTATCATGTGAAACAACTTGAACGGTACCAAAAACCAATGTTCAAGTGTCAATCAATGTAAATCAACAACCAAAGGTTGGATATTGTAATTGATTGATCTTAATGCACAACCTGTGATTTTTCAATTATATAAAAAAATATAATGCGGAAAAGAAATAACACAGACACCAGAATTTTGTTAACGAGGAAACCGCAAATGCAGAAAAACCCCAGGACCTAGTCCAGATTGAACACCACGATGTATTAAGCCGCTATAGACTCTAGCCTACTACAAATTAACTTCGGACTGGACTGTAGTTGAACCCTAATCAATCTCACACTGATTCAAGGTATAGTTGTGTTCCTTACGTCATCTGATCCCAGTAGGATACGCACTTGATTCCCTTAGCTGATCTCACCCACAACTAAGAGTTTCTACGACCAAAGTCGAAGACTTGATAAACAAATCTGTCTCACACAAAAAAGTCTATAGAATTGAATAACTCGTTATCCCACAGAAATACCCAAGATTTTTTGTTCCGTGTTTTGATAAATCAAGGTGAATAAGAACTAATTGATAAACCGGACTTATATTCCCGAAGAACAGCCTCACAATAATCTTAATCGACTAACGAAACAAGATATTCTGTAACCAAAAACGATGAGATGAAGGTGTTTGTGACTACTTTTCTATCTTTCCTATCAGAGATTTAAATCTCAAGCCTTACGATTGCACTCAACCACGATAAAAACAACAAGATCAGATCACGCAACTACAAAGAGAATAGTTAGGTCTGGCTTCACAATCCCAATGAAGTCTTCAAGTCGTTAACCTATAGGGTCTCGAGAGGAAACCTAAGGTTAAAGGAGAATCGACTCTATTTATGCAACTAGTAACACACAAGAGGTGTGGGGATTAGTTTTCCCAGTTGATAGAATTTTCCTTTATATAGTTTTCAAATCAGGGTTTGCAATTCAAGTTACCTTGGTAACAAAGCATTCAATATTCACCGTTAGATGAAAAACCTGATTCAACCAAGTTAATATCTTTGAACCGTTAGATCTAACTTAGCTTGTTACACACAAATGATATGTACCCTCATTTAGGTTTATGTAACCGTATCCAAACGTGTACATCATGTTGGTTCATAAATAGTTAACCGAGGTTAGCTATATAATTACTCTCATATCAACCTTATTCATCTTAACCATAACTACACTACACCAAAACATCCGATTTGGGACGGATATAGGCGTTGCAATGAATTTCACCAACCCGTATATCCGTTGGAAATACGGCACAGCAAATTTGTGTGCAACACATATATCCGTTGGTCAAATTAATTTGTGCAACGGATAAAAACATTGGTCACCTGGTTTACCAACGTTTTTGGAGCAATGGATTCTTTAATTTGTTCAATGCTTACTATAATTTACGCAACGTATTAATCTAATTTGAAAAACACTTATACACGTTGGAAACCAATTTTACATGTAAAAAATAAATAAAATTCGACGATAATTCCGTCGGATTTCTGCACCTTCATATACCATTGTAGATCAACTAGAAGACCCAATTTTTCATATGAACATATGGTTAACCAATAATATTCTTACATTATTCTCTCTTTCAGCATGGATTACATACGCATAACTTATAGTCTCTACAAGAGATCAGAAATATACATAGTAAATACTTTATTGAACTTGTACAGTTAAATGATACGACTAATACATGATAGGACTTTAAGATAATCTATGAATAGCAGAGCTGAATTATGACTGATTTAACATATCATATTTTCTGAACATATTCGGTATTTTATCTGATGCATGACATAACCGGCCCAAATTTCTATTGTAGTGGCCCCTGAAAATAGGAAAATACATATATAAAATACTAAAACCTGCTCGAGATTCTCCACAAGTTTAGTTCTTTTCTCAAATTGTCCCCAAGGTACATATTAAACTAAAAAGTAAGGTTTAATTAATCATTGACCCAATGTGTGCTACAAACTAAAAACCTTAGAAAAAAGAGCCTATGAAATAAACCCCTATTAACATGGACATCACCTGCATACATAAATTTCTGACTACTTCTAGGATCTGTCAGTCTCCTTGGATATGATCATTGGTACCCATTAACTCATTGTTGGCATGGTGGCCAACTTCCAACACAATAGGACATATGTCAAGAGTCTACACGCTGGTATAACTCTCATGAATCTTTAGTGGTTGAAACCGCTGTACCTTCGACTGAAAAGGAAACATGACACTCTCGTACTGGACTTCCTTCTGCTTTTCCATTTGACTCATCCTCACCAAGTAAATCGAGTAATGAGAACTCTAAGGAAGTAAACCACAGGATTAACATGGAAAAAACAAAAGAAAATAAACAAGAAACAAAAATCAAAAATCAAAACTAAACAACAAAATAACCCCAGAAGTCCACAATCAAAGAAAAAAAAGAACAAGTATCTTAGACCAAGACTTGCAGAATGGCTGAAATTGCATCAAGGGATTCGTGGGGGAAAACCTCATTTTGCGAAATTCTTAATAGAACCGGTTAACAGATCAATAAATAACAGTATAAGAAGAATGTGAGATCTTACGAGTTTCATTTGCGTTCTTCCAGCAATCCGAATTATCACCATTTTTTTTGGAGGAGTACTTATGGAAAGTTTCTGTGTTATGAGGATCACTGAAGAATTTCCTGTTAAAGAAGAGCATGATCTCAGTTTTCCAAAGGAAGAAAACATATGCAAACACAACAGATAAAGAACGCAAGCACCTGAACTCGCCAGTGCACGGAAAGAGTTATAAGTCCAGACATGAATAGAAGCATGCATAGACACAAAAATTAGCTCATCTCAAGACACATACTACAAAGAAAAATAGGTACGGTATGAGATCTCTATTGATTAATGTGCACACTCCGTATTATGGGCTGCTTAACTACAAGAAATAGCTCACTTACTTTCGGGGGGATACACATTTCTCTTCTTTAGCTGGTGATTTAGTCTCTACTGCAGATAATAAAGACGTTTAAGCACGTAAGATATATCAAAAAGAAAGAGACTTGATACAAATTAAGCAGTTAATATCTCAGGCTAGAATAATCGTTTTGCATTTTAAAGTGATATGAAAAGAAAAAAACAAACAAACTTACTTGTGTCCTTCTGAAGCTGGTAGTTCACGGGTGAAAATCTCAGGACTGGGATTTGCAATGTAAGTTGAACAATTAACAGATAGCTAGTTATTATTGGCAAGGTAATTAAGTGATGAACACATGACATGACAGATATCCGTAGTGATAGTTAGTGCTAAAGTAAATTGGCAGTGGTACTGATAATTATTTGCAATGTGCCGCAAGATCTGGTACTGGTGCTGATGGTGGCTGGTCGTAAAGAGTTGATGGGTTGAATGAGCTTTAATTGGTCCAACAATATCCTATATCTTTTGCTCTTATATTCAGATTATTATTCGAGTGAATGGGTCCAACAACATTCTGAATCTTTTGCTCTTATATTCAGATTATTATTCGAGATATACAGTTGCTTACTGTGCAACATAGTAATCCAAATTCAAATAACGATCATAATACCTGTTTTTGGACTCCATCAAACTTGCACGTCCGGGCAAGCATCACTAAGGCATGTACGCCACCTGCCACCGTAACCTCCATGCTACCTTTATCATCGGCCGCGAAATATGCAAGTGCACCTGCAGCCCGTTCATAGGAACATCAAATAGAATCACCAATTCAAAGTTAACCTTGTATTCCTTTACTACTTCTCTAGAATATATCAACGAAAATGAATGCAAAGCACATACAAGGACTCCATCACCACCGAAGGGCCATTTGAAGATAAGATCCACTAAAGCTTTTATTCCACCTGCCTTAGCAAAGGCGGCCTGAAAATAAGTATTACCAATTTTAGAAATTATGAGCTTAATAAAATTTTTATCAAAAGATAACACCATGCACAACCTTGTGCTCTTCTCCCACAGAGAGGTTCCAAAGTCCACCAGCAGCTTCTTCTGCGACCAATCTATTCACGGACCTTGCCAAATCAGCAAGGATATTGATTCCTCCTTCTTCAGCTACAGCCTTCGTAGCTTTTGCATTGACCGACAAGTTTGCAAAACAAAACTCCATTTCGTGTTTCTAGTCCCTGCAACAGAAAGGAATCGAACAGACATCACATTTCCAAGTGCCACCTAATCGATACTCATACAGTCCATAAATCCAATCTCTTATAGCTGCCCACAGTGCATGTCCTAAGGGACTTCATAATTCAGCGGCGAAACTCTGAGCGCCGAACCATCCGCTGCTTTTATCAGCATTTTTAAAGGAAGGAAAATCCAAAGGGGGTGAGTGAGGAACATCAGAAAGCAATATGATCCTATAAAATGACACATTAAATCAATAAAATTACCATTGTTACAGCCAGAATCGTCATCTCCATTTGAATGTTGTTGCCGTTTTTTTTGCTCGAAATACTGTCTTTGCCTGAAATTTTATAAGAAATGTCTCAACACTCAAATCTACAACATAAGACACTTATAACCAAATCTTAACTAGGAAAATTCCAATGAAAACTAGCTTCATGAATCATTTGCAACAAATAATCCAACATACACGAAAAAACAAATTCACAAATGTTTGAATCACCTTTTATGTGTTGATTTTCTTGACTGAAATTTTACCATTCCATTTCCAACAAACATGATAAAAAATCAAAATTAGAATCAGATAATGAACCATCAACAATCTTAGCATAAACAAATGCAAAGTAACTCACCCAATTTTTTACTTAAGCAAGTTAACCGAAAACCCAATCTAGAATCAAGCATAGAATTCTCAAATTAGTAGTACATGATAGAAACATTTTTGTGTCCATATTGTCCTTTATTTTTCTGTTTGTTGGTACTCGATTTTGTAATTATTATGGTGTTTTATCTGTGTATAGGTATTTTTGGGCAATAAATATTTTTGGAAAAATCGGCTCGAAAAGTTGTCTAAGTGCACCCAAAGGGACATGTGTTATACGGACTCCGTAAACGGATAAGGGGGACCACTAGATAAGAGGCACCTTTCTTCTCAAATTTAAAATCTGGTTTTGGCGGAAAAATGAAGAACACTCATGGCAGATTTTTTAATCGGATTTTGGATGGGTTAAAGGTAGACTCAATGGCTGAAACTTCATGCGTAGATGTGATATACCATAATAAAGTTAGTATGAGTGATCTTATTGATTAAATTTGGCTGAATGGTTATGTGGAAAATTAAAACAGTGACCATGAGTTTCACTGGTTTTACACGAATTGTGAAGAATTTAAACATGTACTACACGTGCTTGGAAGACTTAATCGACATTCTGTAACGTAAAGAAGATTTAGAAGAAAGTTAATCCAACTGCAGATTTGTGAAAATCAAAAGCAGTGGTAAAAATGGAAAGAAATTTTTTTCTTCAATGCCGAGTTATGGAGGATTTTTTGGGATTTATGGAGGAGATTTAATGCTTGTTTTTGGTATAAATAGAGTCTCTAGGATCATATAAAGAGGTGTCGAGAGTTTGGGAAGCTTAGGAGACCCAAGGAAGAAGAAATTTGAGTTTTACAAAACTTGGTTTCTGCTGCTGCTGCTGATGATGAACATCAAGAACACGAAGAACATAAGACGCACAAGGGGTCGTCGTTCTTCAACAGTGACATCGACAATAGGGTGAGGGTCGTATTACTACAGAGACAACAAGAATATACCTGTATCGTATTTTGGAACAGTGCTTATGCGACACTTCACTTGCGTTACAGAATCCTGTTTGTAATCATTTTCTCCAATTTCATCATTGTAAACCACTTTTGAACAAATAAAAAATATTTTGAGAGTAGTTTTACTATGATGAGCTAAACCCAAACACTGTGACGACGGAGGGGGCCGAACTTCTTACATGGGTAATTTTAATAATTCTTTTTAAGTCTTTCGCATTAATTTTAATTGAAATTATGATTTGAATTAATTGGTTGTTATTTAATTTGATGATGTATGCTTAGTTTAGGTGTTTTGATACATCATGCTTAGGATTTACAATCAATGTTTTGAGAATCTACCTTGTCAAAAATGGAGTCCATATGTATATTTTTTGAGCTAAAAATTGTTCAGAATAAATAAGTGAACCTTATGTTATGAAGATTGGCTAAATCCTTAGTCCCAGTACCCTCGCCCGTTCTTTAATATTTATGTATATATATTTTTATTAAATTTAAAAAATTTTCTCTTCACAAACCTTAGAGTACGAATCCTATTTACTATTACTACAACATCACTGTAAAAACACATCAGTTCAGTAGAGGAAAAAAAATAGTAATCAAGACCCCTGTTAAAATCAACTTCAAAGAACACCAGAAAAAAAAAAAACTCTAGAGGAGGCAATAGTTGGCTTTATATTATCTCATTTGGTTTTCCTTTAAGCTTCAGTAGTTTTGATGCAAATGTGGGTACAACTAAATCAATACAGAAAATTTAAACAACAACAACAACAAAATTTCTAATACCTGAATAGGATCTGAAATCGATAACCTCGGCGTCAGAGTCTAAAACAAAGATCGAAAGCTAAGAACTGGAATTATCTCCATCTTTTGGTTATGAAACAATTAGGAAAAAGAAGTGTAAATCTAGGGCTTTAAAAGATAAAAAGAAGAAAATAAACAGAATCTTAATAAGGTAACGGATCTATGACTATTTTACAAATTCCTGGCTTGCATACCTGTCTGTAACTTTTCTTGATGAAGGCGGAAATTTGCCCAATTTTCTTGTTGGAGCCGGAAATGTGCCCAATTTTAGATTTTACTTTTTTTTTTGCCAGAGTCAAATATGGGAATGGATGTGACAAATTCACGACAATCACCACTGTCGGTAACGTATACCAATTACCAACTAACCAATAAATCATGCACTTCCACTTCATTCGTCGCTTTCTATCATTTCTAATTTTCTATGGTTCAAAGTAAAATTTACGTGAAGTTATTTTGTATGAATTACATTACAGAAGAGTATTAAAGCGTATTAAGGTGAGCATTGGCCACTAATAAAGCAATAAACAGTCTATAACACATTGGCAAAAAAACACTTAAGATTAGTCACCATCTACTACGAATAAAGTATGTACCATTTCAATTTGCAAAGATTTAGATCAAAACATTATTCACGTCGTCTAAATTGAGTTACGTAAAGAAATTCTCTAATTGCTAGGATTAACACTTTACATATTTGGAATTAACTAATTACTGGGATTAACCCGTTACATTTGTGGCACTTTTTTCTTTTTGATCGGCAAAGAAGAGTTTATTTATCAAAAAAGAGAGCATATAAAAGCTATACCACCATAAGAAAGAATACAAGGTAATGAGGAAAAAGAAAAGAAGGAAGGTAACAATCTACCAACCTACACAGGATTAAAATAGATGTTACACCAATCTGACATTACAGTAGAAGAGTTAACTGAATCAAACTCTTTAACTGCTAGAGCACAAGTAAACAAACAATAAATGGCCTTATTCACCACTGCATTGACATTGCTTCTTTTATTCGTGAATACTCTTGGATTTCTTTCTTTCCACAAGCTCCAAACGATGGAAAACATGTAACAAGTTCCAAACAGCCATGTTAGTTGCATTTTGTTGAGAAATATACCAGGTTTGAAGAGAAGGAATAATGTTTATGTGAACACAATAGAAACAGTGCAACTTCTTTATAAAATTATTCCAAACATCTGAAGCAAAACAACAATGAAGGAGAAGGTGATTACTTGATTCATTATTGCTGCAGAACAACCAGGTTTCAGGAACTTCAACACCTCTTCTTCTCAGAAAGTCTCTAGTAGGGAGTCTGTCATGAGCTATCAACCACAAGAAAAAATCAACTTTTGGTGGACACTTCAGGTTCCAAATAAAAGTGAATATAGAGTTTTCCAGAACAATACCATTATCCATTGAAAGTTGATCATAAGCTGACTTGACTGTATAAGAGTTTATCTTTATTAGAGGCCATTGCAGTTCATCTTCTTGAGCAGCATTTAGTTTGAAAGAAGAAAGATCAGCAGTAAGAATATATATGGAGCTCAGTTCTTACAGCCACATTCAATCTTGCTGGGACTTGAAGATTCCAAGAAATATCATTGTCGTCTGAAATACACATCTCTGCAACAGAAAAATGCTTTTTTTTTTGGATAAAGCATACAAATTAGGATAACATGTTTTGCTTAGATGGTCATAAATCCAATTATCATCCCAAAATTTGATAAAAGCACCATTATTAACTTTGAACTTAACATTCTTCAAGACAAAAGCCTTATACTTCATAATAGACTTCCACACGGATCTCCCATAAGAAGACTTTGGAGTCTTAAGAATCCAAACAACACCTTCATTGCCATAATTTTCATGCACAATTTTTCTCCAGAAAGCTTCTTCCTCAACTACACATCTCTAGGTCCATTTAGAAAGCAAAGCGTTGTTAATTTTTTAAAAATTTTTGATCCCAAGACCACCAAACTTTTTCCTTCTGTAAAGATCTTCACATTTAACCAAGTGAATTTTCTTTCTTCTCTTGTTATCATTCCATAAGAAATATCTCATGATTTTCTCCAACATTTTTATAACAGAAGCAAGTATTTCAAACAAAGACATGTAGTAGATAGGTAAACTGTTAAGCACACTCTTTATTAAAGTAATTTTATCTTCTCTGGAAAGTAAAATCTTCTTCCAACCTGCAACCTTAGCAATGAATTTCTCAATAATTTTATCCACTTGGCAACACCTCCACATTTATCTCCATATATCCTGTTCTGTGCACTTTAGAGACTCATTCTATCTAGTACTAATATCTGAAGCAATCCATATGTCCAATTACATTACTGTTTGACATGGATTACCAATTTTGTTTTTGTTTCATGGCTTTGTTAGTATACATCTGTTCTACGTATAACAAAAGCAAGCTAATTAGCAATGGATATATGAAGCAATCCTTCGTTCTCATATTTCTCATTTTGAACAAAAATATAGCTATCCGTAATAATATTCTAGCACTGATCTTCGAATAAATTTTTGATGGGTGTGTTTTATGATGGGGCGTGAGGGAAAAATAATATTTTGACATGTGTCTTTCCAATTAATTGCTTTAATAAATTATGTTACCAAAAATATCAAGATAAAATATCGCCAATTAAGATAACTAATAGTATTTTCACCAAAAATATACTTGTTTGATATTTTTGGTTATTGAAATTCATTGATAAGAAAGGCACGTGTCAAGATTGTCCCTCATGCCCCCATCATAAAAACCCCTCGTCAAAAATTTATCCTCCAAATTTCAGGAAATTTTTATTGTCCGCCTCGAAGGAATATAAGTCGTTGCAAATATTCAACATAGGATGAAGAAATATTAACAAGTCGTCGTGAAACATTCAACAACGAATTAAGTAGGCATGCGGAAGATACAAAGAAAGTATAGAAGGTTAAAGACATTAGCGTACGAAAACAAAGATTATGCATATGTCAATGCAGAAATATTGACTAAAGATAATTTTGGATAAGGAAGAAAAACACCGGCAGCTATTGACAGAGATTACTAATTGAACTTCGCCCACAAAATCCTGTATAGCTAGTTATTTATTCATGTCTTTAACCTTTTTATATTTTTAAGCTTGAGTGCTTGACCATTTGATCTGAAAATCTCTAAGTATGCATATTTTTTTAATACGTGTTCTTTTCCGTTTAACCAATTGTTACCTAGTACGTGGTTTACCTGGATGTGTCCGAAGAGATTGTTTGGCTTGTACGGCCAGGAAACAACCGGCCGAACCATATGTCAAACCTCTAAAATATAAAAGCATATCCCACATAGTTTTTAGCTAAGAGGTAATTGAGACGCACACACACTGTGACAATGATGAAAATTCATTGATAAATATAATTGCCAATTCACAATAACTTAGTCAATTCGATTTTTTTAATGTAGTTTAACCAAAAAAAAATCAACAATATTTGTCGCTATAAATATAGCTTATATAATTGCCATATAATATCCGTATCTTCAGAAATCAAACCACTAAATATTTCAATCAAATTAATAGGAGTTAATACCATGGAAAAAACTTCTTCTTTAGTGTTTGGCGTCCTTTTTTTTATGTTGGTGGTTCTCCAAATCGTGTAAGTACTGCTTGTCGGAAATCCTACGTTTTTTTTCCCCATAGAGCTGAAGTTTAATAAATGTTAAATGCAGTTATGTCAGTGGCATAGATCTTCCAGAAGGTGTTGGACAATGTGATGCCAAACAGCAGGTAGATATCGGAAGCATGTCGTCCTGTGCTGCATGTGAGGCTGCTTGCAGGAGCGCATCATTTACTTCAATATGCATAACTGATTCCACCAACACAGGTGCATTGGCCTGCAAATGTTGCTTACCAGATCATTTGAAACCTATCCGCAAAAGTGCCGCAGCAACAACAACGACGTCCCTTCCGTTCCTTTCCTTCTCCTTGTTTTTGGGTTTCATGGTGAACAGGTTAATTAACTAGTTTAATTGGCCATCTCTGGCCATCATTTGTTGGTTGAACGAATAAAAAGAAAAACAATTGACACTACAGCTCGGGTTCAAACCATGTTGATGTACTATGTTGTTATTTAAACGTATACTATGTTGTGCATGTTATCCTAAGCTTCCATTCCATTTTAAGCTTTATGTAGATTGAAAGTGGGTCCATTACCTAAACTCCGTGCTATATAGATGACTGTAGAAATAGGACATACAAACTCATCTTGATTGGAAGTTTGAATCTTATCGAAATCACACCTTGCTTTTTTTTCAATACCCTTGTGCAGCTAGTAAAGTGTGAGTTCTTGAAAAAACTTGATGACGCCCCTTTCACAAATTTCAAAGAGTATAGACCCATGTTAAAATGTTGCTTATCTGAACAGGAGGGCGTAGAAGGCGCCATCCCTATATAATTTCATGGTTGAACGATAATATTAAATACTCTGAACGGCAATTAATAAAAAATGGTTGGTCAAGTAACCGGACCTGCTTTTCCGGTACATTATTATGGAAAGTAATTTCATCGTTGAACGAGAATATTAAATACTGACTTGGTTGCTTCTTCAGATGGTTGGTCAAGTAATAAAGAGATTGTATTTTCCAATACATCATTATGGATTGGATAGGGCATCAGAAAAATAATCATTATGGATGGATTGGATTAGTCTTTCTGATAACTATATTTGATTCTCTCATTCTTGAACCTAGTCAGTATTTTTAGATAAAAAAATGACCCCTCCCTCGAATCACTTCAAGTTGTGACATTAAAATTCAATACAATCAAAGAGAAGTCTCAAAAAACAGGGGAGGGTTCAAAGTCAAACTTCTTGACTGGAAAAAAAAAAGAATCCTCCCTCGAATTCCTTTGAGTTGTGAGACATTAAAATTCAATACAATCAAAGAGAAGTCTCAAAAAACAGGTGAGGGTTCAAAGTCAAACCTCTTGACTGGAAAAAAAAAAGAATTGAATTCTAAATTAAATTCTAAAATAATTAATATACTAATATTAAAATATGATAATTATAATCGTCCTGTACAAATATGATCCAGACATGATATAACATACATATGTTATGCACATACATACGTGCATATCAGGGACGAAAAAAATGCGGATATGGATGAATGGTAAAATTTCTTTTTGCCAAGGAGAAGGCATGAGTTCGGTTCCCGCTATCCGCCTATGCTGAAGTAATGTAATAGGATAAATGCTTGGGTATAGTTGACCACGACCATGTAGTGGTTCTATCTTCACCCTTCTTTTCCTCTCATCCCAGAGGAAAAAAAGGCATAGATGACTAGTTAAGAAAGGAAAACCAAAATTTTTTTGGCAAAAAACTGATATTGCGAGGACGAGATTTGATCGGTGACCTCAAGTTTATGAGTCTTGAGGGCTACCAAGCTGCTTTACCCGCGCGGATGCAAGTAGTTGGGGATTAATAGATAAACAAGGGTTAGATGTGCCCCTCTACCATATCTATACAAGTAGAATAACCAATTTATACAGAATGGTAAACGGGCCCTCTATGATCATCGGTCGTAGAGATCCATAGAAACATGAAAGAATGTTTTGATCCTTACCAACTCGATCTTGTTTTTCCCGACAACAAACACAGATGAACATAAAGTCTCGAATAGTTATCTCTCGGTCATCCGGTTAAAAAACAACGTCGACGAAGACGTGTAGGTGCACTATTACATGGTGGGGATTGTAATTTTCTATAAATTTCTCATTTGTCACTCAATGATGGAACTTTGCTTAGTTCTTTTTTAAGGATTGGCTAATCAACGATATTTCTGTTCCAACTTTTGCCTCTTCTCTCTCTGAATTAAACTTTTCCTTACCATAATGGTTAAGTTCCTATTGTTATCAATGATACAAGTATGATCCTAGATGTAAAAATATTAAAATGGTGGGCCTCCTTCTCCATTAAAACATAAAATTAATTGTCGCTGATACATAATATTTAAAAAAGGAATTAACCGAATTTTCCCCATGTAAAGGCAATCAAAAAAGTTGCATAAGTAAATATATAACCTACACAAAAGTGAGCCAATCCAACCAATCTTGCTTGCACAATGGAAAGAGCCACTGGTTTATCTCTCCACCGAATTAAATAAGCCAAAGGTGTGCATTCATGAGCCCATGCTAAGGTTTCAATCAATTCTTGCCAATATCCACGCTAGGAAATTAAGAACATAAATCCAGTATCCCAAACAAGATGTCCAAATAGGAACATCCACGCCCAGATGGACAAAGTATTCATACCAAACGGGTTATTTCCGTTGATAAGTTGTTAATAATTTAACCATAGGTAATCTCTTAACCACCCCATCAAATAAGTGGAGGATTCATTAAACTGCGAAACGTTACCCTGCCATAATGTGATGTGCTTCCAATGCCAATTAAAATTAACCCATCCAATGGTATTTAACATCCAAAAAACTGCCAAATAAAATGTGTCCCAAGCCGAAATATCACAAGTACCGCCTCGTCCTGGATCGTCGTAAGGAAAACTATAACCAAAATCCTTTTTATCTGGCATTAACTTGGAACCACGTGCATTTAAAGCACCTTTTACTAAGATCAATGTAGTTGTATGTAAACCTAGAGAAATCGCATGATGAACCAAAAAGTTGCCAGGTCCTATTATTAAGAATAGTGAATTACTATTCTCATTAATAGCATTTAACCAACCGGGCAACCATATGCTTTGACCCGCATTGAATGCTGGGCCATTCGTTGAAGATAAAATTACATCGAAGCCATATGAAGTCTTACCATGAGCAGACTGTATCCATTGGGAAAATATGGGTTCGATCAAGATTTGTTTCTCCGGAGTACCACAAGAAAGCATGACATCCTTATGAACATAAAGTCCCAAAGTATGGAACCCCAGAAAAAAGGCTGACCCAACTTAAATGGGATTTGATATTTTCTTTATGGTCTAATATTCTTGCTAATACATTATCTTCATTCTACTCCATATTGTAATCTCTAATGAAGAATATCACTCCATGAGCAAACGCCAATGTCATTATAAATCTTGCGATGTATTAGTGATGAGTATATAACGCAACTTGAGTAGTAAAGTCTTGTGCTATGAATGCATACGCGGGTAAAGAATACATGTGTTGAGATATCAAAGAAGTAATAACTCCTAACGAGGCGAGAGCAAGCCCTAATTGAAAATGAATCGAGTTATTTATTGTGGCATAAAGACCCTTTTTTCCACGTCCTAATCGACCCCTCGGAGGGATGTGTGCTTTTAAAATATCTTTCACACTATGCCCAATCCCGAAGTTAGTTCTATACATATGACAAGCAATGAGAAAAAGAAATGCAATTGCTAAATGATGATGAGCCATATTGGTCATCCACAAATGGCATTTGTGGATGGAATCCCCCTAGAAGAGTTAGAATGGAAGTTCCCGCCCTTTGGGTGGTACCAAATAAATGACTATCAGAATCGGGGTTTTGAGCATAAAGATTTCACTCACCTGTAAAAAGTGGGCCTAACCCTCGAGGATGTGGTAATACAAATAAGATTCCATCTTACATACTCCCCCTGGATCCAGGAATAGCGACATGAACTAAATGCCCCGTCCAAGACAAGGAACTTACTCCGAAGAGTCCCGACAAATGATGATTTAGACGATATTTGATATTTTTAAACCACGAAACGCTTGGTTTCCATTTCGGTTGCAGGTGTAACCAACCCGCAATTAAGGATATGGCAGAAAGAAATAATAAAAATAGAGCCCCAATATAAAAATCTTCATTAGTGCGTAATCCAATTGTATACCACCACTGATAAACACAATAATAGGCAATATTCACTGGTCCGAGAGCACCCCCTCGAGTAAATTCTTCCACCTCTGGTTGACCAAAATGAGGATCCCAAATTGCATGCGTAATCGGTCTTACATGTAAAGAGTCTTTTACCCATGACTCAAAATTTCCTTAGCAAGCTACATGAAATAGATTTTCGAAAGTCCGAAAAAAAATTATTGCTAACTTCCCGAAGTGAGAAGCAAAAATATTATAATAAAGACGTTCCTCAGTAATATCATCATGACTCTCAAAGTCATGTACGGTAGTAATACCAAACCAAATACGACGAGTAGTGGGGTCCTGGGCTAAGCCTCGGCTAAACCTTTGAAATCTTAAGCTTTTCAAATCCTCCTAGACATTATCCTACTGCAATAATTCTTGCTAAGAAGAACGCCCATGTTGTGGGAATTCCACCCAGAAGGTAATAGGTTACTCCTACAACACGTCATTGTACAATGCTCAAGGCTCTAGGATGAGTAGATGGAGCAACTTTTAATTTGTTATGAGCCCAAACGATGGATTCAATAAGTTCTTTCCAATAGCTACGGCCGCTAAATAGAAACATTAAACTGAAATCCCAGACAAAATGAGCACCTAGGAAAAAAAGACCATATGCAGATAATGAAGAACCATAAGACTGAATTACTTGGGATGCTCGTGTCCATAAAAAGTCACGGAGCCACCCATTAATAGTAATGGAACTCTGCGCAAAGTTTTCTATCGTGATATGAGTTACCACTCCTTGATCGTTTATTCTACCCAAAACATGGACTGCATTTTCCAACTGAAAATGGAATATTACTACCGAAATTGCATTGTACATCCAGAATATACCTAAGAATACATGATTGCAGACGGATACTTGACATGTCCCCCCTCTTCCAGGTCCGTCACAAGGGAAATGAAAACCCAGGTTTGCTTTATCAGGTATCAAACATGAACTACGAGCAAATAGAACACCTTTCAGTAGTATTAATACCGTTACATGGATCGTACATGCATGAATGTGATGTACCAAGTCAGTATTTAATATTATTATTCAACCATGAAATTATTATTTTCATATTATGTTTACACATGGATCCCTGCGTCGTTACATTCAATTTAGGATTAGGAATAAGCGTATGTGGACTTGTTTTTTACATATTTCTCGTTATTTGGGTACCATATTCACTTCTTTGGGCTTCTATTGAATCGATAATTAGGTTTTATTGTACATCTTTTTGATATATCTAAGATATCCTCCGGATAATTCAAATCGAAGCAATTGGATGTTCGACTCAGACCTATATGACATGATCGATCGATAGAAATACTCCAACTTCCACCATTGTTATATATTCCCATACATCATACTAGATAGATATCATATTCATGGAATACGATTCACTTTCAAGATGCCTTGGTGATGAAATGGTAGACACGCGAGACTCAAAATCTCGCGCTGAATTGCGTGGAGGCATAATATTGAGAATGCTCATTCAATGAGCAATTCAATAAGAGATCTCTGATCGATATTAATAAAAAAAAATTGAGGCGGCCAAGATGAGCTCAAATTTATACCAAGCAAATTTTATTTAGTTTAATTATGTTGTTCTTCGGGGGATTCTTTAAGGCAATTCAGAAGTGCAGACAATAATGCAAATTCACCAATAAATACCCTAAGTCAATTAAAAACTTTTAATTGTAAAAGCCACAAAAAACGACCATGCAAGTAATGAAAAACAAAAAGTTCTGCCATTTTGACCATCTGCTCTATCCGAGAACAAAATTGACCATCTTCTCTAGAGAATTTAACCAAATAATCATGGTACCTGTCATTATTTATAAATATAGCCTACCATCTAGTATGAATCTTCACAAATCAAACTACTACTAATTATATCAACCACATCAATAGGAGTTCTTCGTCATGGAAAAAGTAATTTTCTAGTTTCCAGCAGCTTCTTCTTTGTTGTGTTGGTGGTTCTTCAATCTGCGTAAGTACTTCTTACCGAAGCTTTTTTCTTTCTTTCTTTCACTCACGCTGTTGGGTATGTTCAGGGCGTCTCACCACCACAAATTAATAAGTTTAAAACAGAATTATAGTTTGATGATTTTTCTGTTGAACGCAATTATGTTAGTGGTACAGGTTCACCAGGAGATTATGGACTGGGCTATGCCGACCAGCACGTAGAAACCAGAAACTTTTCTTCCTGTTATATGTACCATGCTGCTTGAAAATCTTCTCAGAATACATACATGATTCTACAAACACGAGCATACTTTTACAATTTTTGCGTTAAAAAATAAAAGGCCACACGAGTGGCACAGCAGCGGCAGCAACAACTTCGTTTCCTTTTCCTTGTTTGAAAGTTTGATGTTGAACATGTTGGTTATCTAGTTTAATCGGCCTGATCATCAGTTGTTGTTTGAACAATTAAGAAAATATTAATACTACCAGCATTCGGATACCACGAAGTAGCAACTTTTTAATTTAACTAAGTCGGAATATCACACATATTTGCGTTTCTAAACAATTAGCAACAGACATTTTCCACCAATTTAGGAACGCCTATACTTGCAGTAGATACAGTATTTTGGCCACGGTGCAGCAACATTTAACAGAGTTGTATTTTAAAAAGTGTGTCTAACGGAAATGATCCTGTAATTAAACAGGGGGGACGCTGATCTTTCAAAATTCAGGAAATCTTAATTAATGTTTGCTTCGAATATAGGAAAAAAGTCAGCGTCAAATACTCAACCACTAAGTAATGCAAAATCGACGTTAGATATTCAACAACGAATTAAATAAGGTTGCGGAAGGTACAATGAAAGTACATGTCAAAGACATTAGCGTACAAAAACAAAGGTTATGCATGTCGTTATTGCTGAAATACACGCCTAATAATAAATTATGCACTTTGGACAAGGTAGATTCCGGAAGCCATTGACAGTGATTACTGAATGAACTAAGCCCACGAAATCCTTGTATATAATCTCGATCTTCAATCTTTTTATATTATTAAGCTTGTGTGCTTGACCATCTTGTTTTCCCAGTTGCCACCTAATTAATAAACACGTATTACAGTTGTGGGTGTTAAAGTGATTTTAATACCTGGTGTACCTATGAAATCTTTAAGGTTGAAGCAGGAATATTGCCAAAGACGACGCCCAAACCGATTGGTTTGGGAAATTTTTTTAATATGAATTCGTGGCTTCATAACGCCGGATAAGATAGATGTGACATCATCTAACTCTTGAATTAACTAGAGTTGTTTAGCCGAAAATTTAGTAAACTGCCGTATCTTTTTAGGATTAATATGTTCACAGTTTAGGCGCCCTCTTATATCCGCTACTTCCACAAAATTCGAAAGTACAGCTTCCCAAAGACATCAAACAAACCAAGTACTGTTGCTAGTTTTCTCTTTTAATAATCGATTAGTATAATAACCTGGTAATACTTGCTTCATGATTCGAATATGAATTCGTAAGGTTGCATCTATCTGCTATTGATACACTACACTGCAACTAATTGCCTATCATTGGTAAGAACGTGATAAAATAAGTAAAATAAGTTACTTGGAAAGAAAAAGAATAATGATTCATGTATCAATCTTGTCGTGCACTCATTCAGAACTTAATTTATCAGACATACAACAACAAGATCGCTAAGTTACGTTCGTTATTCAAATTTACTTCTTTATTGCCCATATGTAATGATTTTTATTGGTTTTGGCTGCAAGGAGTTATTAATCCCCATGTTTGGCACTAGTGATTTTCTTTAGGCCTTCATCACCTGCGCGCAACTGAAACAACAAGTTGTGGGGTTTAACAAAATTTAGTGCATGGGTTCCCTCCCTGGTCTGAATGTCATACTTTGAACCTTTCTACCTCATGTACTCAGGGGCGGGGGCAGCCAATTGCAGGGGTGCAAGCAGCTGGCTTTCAAGCCCATTTTTAATCTTATAAGAAAAAAAATTAACAAACAAACTCGTTTTTGCATTTTTGCACCCATAGAATTTTTGGTTGCACCCATGGTAAATTTTTTCATCCCCTTTTCATGATTCTTGGCTCAGGTCCTGCCTGTACTTAAGAATTCATATCTCATTATTTTAGACACTTGTTTATTCAATTACGTACCCTAAAATTTTACTCCATAACCCGTGCTTTTCTCAAGATAGCTATGGGAGCCCATGTGTCAATGAAGATTATGTTAACGGTCTTAGCTGTGTCTTAATAATGAGGAAGTAGTAGTAGGTAAACTAGGTTTAAGAGGTGGAAAAGGTGAATATATCTGAAAATTAAATGAAGATACGAAAGTTTACTCGAGTATAAACTACAGTTAAGTCAAGAGTTAGATGATGTCACATCTGTGTTATCTAACTGTGATAAGGCCGCGAAATCAAATTTGATCCAGCACTGGGGGATCAAAAAATTTTCCGTTTTGTTTGGCTTGTACGACCCAGAAAACAACCTCTCACAGAGCTTTAGCTAAGAGGTAATTGAGACGTACACACAAGTTCACCAATAAATAACCTTAGTCAATTATAATATTCTTAATGATATTAATGTAATTTAACCAGAAAACATAGGTGTTTGTCACTATAAATATAGCTTACAATCTAACATGAATGTTCACAAATCAAACCACTAATTATATCAATCAAATCTATATTTAGGAGTTAATCATGGGAAAAAGTTCTTCACTGGTTTTTGGCTTCTGCTTTGTTGTGTACATGGTTCTCCAATCCGCGTAAGTACTACTTATCGAATTGGTTAACTTTATTTTTACATAAACTTGAAGTTTAAGTACTTTTTTTGTTAAATGCAGCTATGTCAATGGCATAGATTCCTCAGGACTATGTGATGCCGACCAGCAGGTACCTATTGGAAAATATTTGTCTTGTAAGTCCTGCGAATTTGCTTGCAAGAGCGCATCATTTACTCTTACTTCAATATGCGCATCTGATACTACCAACACAACATTATACACCTGCAAATGTTGCGTATCTGGCAGCAGAAGTGCCGCAGCAGCAGCAACAAGAAGTTCCTTTATTTTTGTTTCCTTCTCCTTATTTTTGAGTTTCATGATGAACGGGTTGATTAATTAGTTTAATTGGTCATCCCAGATCATCGATTGTTATTTGAACCATGTTGAATAAAAGGCCACCCGAGTGGCACAGGAGCAACAACAGCAACAACTTCCTTTGCTTTGCTTTCTTTTTCCCTGATTTTTAGTTTCATGTTGAACATTTTGTTCATCTAGGTAGCCCCTTGATAGATCCGTCACTATCCCAAACAATATACTGGCAATTACATAATTTACATTCCAGTCTAACTGCCAGACCATTGTAAACAAAGCACCATATGAATATATGAATACTGTACATTGATCATTGAAGGATAATGTTAAACAATAATAATATTGAAAACTGGAGCGCTCAAGATAAGCTCAAATTTGTATATTTTGATTTTTAAGATTACTTATGCTGTTCTTTGGGGAATCTTTAAGGTAATTGAGAAGTGCACACAAAGATGCAAATTCATCAATTAAATAACGTTAGTCAATCTAATTTTGATTATTGATAAATTTGACCAAATAATCGTTGGTATTTGTCGCTATAAATATAGCTTACTATCTAACATGAATATTCACAAATCAAACCGCTAATTGTATTAATCAAATAAAATAAATAGGAATTAATCATGGCAAGAAGTTCTTTTCCAGTTTTCGGCTTGTTCTTTGTTGTGTTGGTAGTTCTCAAATCCGCGTAAGTATGGCTCATGAATAATCCCAATAAGCCACCGTACTTTTTGAAACAAAAATGAATTAGTCTAATAAGTTTTTTGGTTGAATGCAGTTATGTCAGTGGTGCAGGACCTGCGGCTTCTCCAGAAGATCATGGACTGTGTGATGTCGACCGGCAGTTAGATATCAGAACCTTTTTGCCGTGTGAGATTGCCATGCTTCTTGCCCATCAACTATACTTTCAATATGCTTATTTGATTCTGTAAACACGGGACCATACACTTGCAAATGCTGTGTGCGAAATAAAATAAAGGGCAGCATGAGTGTCCCAGCAACAGCAACAAAGCTTTCAATAGCTTTCCTTTCCTTTCTTTTCTTTGTCCTTGTGTTTCGAGTTTCATGTTAAATCTGTTTTGTCGAGTTTCATGTTGCTCAATAGATTATAGAGCAAGATGATATCAGACCACGCTCTATTGCAGAATACCAAAAGAGAGCAAATTGGTCTCAGTGGAGAGATGCAATCCGGGCTGAACTAGATTCACTGGCAAAAAGATAGGTATATGGTGCGGTAGTGCTAATCCCACCAGGTGTAAAGCCTGTAGGACATAAATGGGTATTCGTCAGAAAGCGTAACGAGAAGAACGAATTTTTGAGATATAAGGCTCACCTTGTGGCGCAAGGTTTCTCACAACGCCCTGGGATTGATTACGAATAAACGTACTCCCCTGTAATGGACATCATAATGTTCCGTTACTTAGTCAGCTTAGTAGATTCAGAAGGACTTGAAATGAAGCTTATGGATGTGGTCACCGCATATCTCTATGGGGATTTTGATACAGATATATTCATGAAAGTTCCAGATTGACTTTCGTTGCCCGAATCAAGTAACTCTAAACCACGAAGTACGTTTGTAATTCAATTGAAACGCTCACTTTACGGATTAAAACAATTTGGGCGGATGTGGTATACCCGTCTAAGTGATTATTTGATCCGGAAGGGATATACAAATAATGGATTGTTCCCCTGCGTGTTTATAAAGAAAACAAGTTCCGAATTTGGAATTATAGTCATCTATGTCGACGATATGAACACAGTGGGTACTCTTGACGAAATAAAAAAAACCACAAGCTATTTGAAATCCAAATTTGAGATGAAAGATTTTGGGAAAACTCGGATGTGTCTAAGACTTGAACTGGAACATCGAGCTTGTAGAATATTAATCCACCAGTCTACATATGTCCAAAAGATACTTAGCCAATTTAATATGGACAAAGTGCACCCTGTTAGCACTCCCATGGTTGGTCGAACTTTAGATGTACATAAGGATCCATTTCTTCCAAAGGAAATGGAGAAGATGTATTGGGAGCTGAATATCCCTATCTAAGTGCAATAGGCGCATTATTGTACTTAACACAATGTACTCAACCAGATATCTCATTCTCAGTGAATTTGTTAGCTAGATATAGCCCAGCGCCAACGCAACGTCATTGGAATGGTATAAAGAATATCTTTAGATACCTCAAGGGAACCATTGACTTGGGTTTATTTTATCTCTACAAAGACAAAAGGAGGGATGTTAATGTAATTGCGACCTCTTACACCAAAACACCAAAACACCAAATAATGTTTTGGTTGGTTTTGCTGATGTTGGGTACCTCTTAGACCCACACAAAGGTCGATCCAAAACTGGATATGAATACAGCGATATCCTGGAGATCGACAAAGCAAACTCTTGTGGCTACCTCCACGAACCACTCTGAAAGTGTTTCCCTACATGAGGCGGTTCGTGAGTGTATATGGTTAAGGTATGTCATTACACATATTCGAGGGACATGTGGTTTGAGTTCTACCACCGAAGAGCCAACTTGCATTTACGAAGATAATGAAGCTTGCATCGAACAGATGAAGCAAGGGTATATCAAGGGTGATAATACGAAACATATATCACCGAAGTTCTTTTACAATCAGCAACAACAATGTCTCGTAAACATTCAATTTAGTAAAGTAAAGTCTTGCAAAAATGTGGCAGACTTATTCACTAAGTCATTACCTAAGACCGCATTTGAAAAACATGTGAGAAGTATAGGACTAAAGAGATTGTCTGAACTTCCATGACTCCATGGGACTACAAGAATTGTCCATTCCCATGACTGTATTAGACTAAAGAAATTGTCCTGCATCAGGGGAACACCGGATGGTATGTTGAAATTTTTTCCTTCACCGAGGTTACTTTTCCCAATGGGTTTTGTTATTCGAAAAGGTTTTTAATGAGACGACAATAATACCATAATGAAAGTCATGGGGAGATGTCGATATCAGATTTTTATGTGATGTTGACATAAAGGTGTGTTGCACTCTTTTCCTTCACCGAGGTTATTTTTCTCATAGGGTTTTATTACTCGGCAAGTTTTCCTATTAATGAGATAACAGTATCACCAGAAATATAACTTCTTGTTTGAGGTTATTCTTATCCTCTCAAGTGTTCGGGTTTTTCCGCAAAGTGTTTTTCCTGACACAGTTCTACAAATGAGAAGAGTCCTGACAAGCGACGCCATTTCAGAATCTCAAGTGTCTTTCTCCTTTGACCAGTTTTTCATCAACAAATGTTTTCTGGGAAGGTTTTGACAAAGCAGTTAGTTTACAATTGTGGTCATCCAAGGGGGGTGTTGTAGGAATATGTGTGGATGACCACATGTCAAGCACCTCCCTTATCTTTGGACACATGTCATGCACCTCCCTTCTTCTAGACACATGTAATACCATCTCACATTTCAAGCTAACACATGTAATAGCTAGAGTTATCTCCCTCTTATATTTATATGAGATTAATCAATGAATGCAACACATCTGATTCTCCTCCTTCTTTTTTGTCTCTTTTATGCTTCAGTGTTTTGTCTCTCTATACAACAAACTTTTACACATGTCAGTTTAATTTATTTTTTTAATTTTTTTTCAGTAGTTAACTAATACATAGTCATGAGGAGACTAATTGATGAAAACATGGTATATGGCCATTGTCATATTGGTTAAACCAATGGAATTAAAAAATCTTATGCGTTTTAGTCATGTTGGTGGTGGAGTTGAATAGTAATATATTACCTCCGTCTCTAATTAGTTAAACTAATTGGTTTAAATTTTTTTCCATAAATAAATGTGTTATCTCACTAATCAAAGGGGTAATTCTAAAAATTACTTTTCTAATTGATTATTGTCATTATAAATTTCTCTTTCCTCTCTCTTCTCTCTTTCTCCTCACTTTTTCAAAAGGAAAAAAAAAATAATTCGGCTGCCTTGTTCAAATTTGGTCCTTTTGACAAGACTGAGCAAGAATTCTTTTTCTTTCAAAATATTTGGTAATGGAATAAGATGTTTTACATCGTTTCTGGTGTCTTTTAACATATTTTTTCGCTGTTTTGGGACGATTTTTCTTCATCGGCGAATTCTTCAAATTTTAATGTATGGCTCGTGGCTTGCTTATCTCGATTCAAAAACATCGACAAATCATCACTACATCGCTTTCAATCACCATCTGTGTTTGTGTGGATCGACAAATTCATGGGCAAATTACTCCTTTTTTTAAAGAGCATCTCTTATCGAAAAAGACTATAATCTGATTAAATGGTCGGAAATCATTTATGGATATTCCGTCATCTCTGCCGGTGATTAACTTGACTTAGTTCATTTTATCAGAGAATTTGCATAATTGTGTGCACGTCTCAATAGCCGGTCATAGTATGCACCTATGGATACTTACTCAAGAGGAGTCGCCAAGTAGCAGCATAATTTAGCATAATTAATCGCCATAATTAAGAACTAATCTTTGGAAATTCAAATGGAAGATGGCTAATCTATTGCAATTGTGATACCCGGATGGAATAAATTATCATTGGACCACCATCAGCACCAAGTCTCCAACTACATAAAACATCATCGTATTTCAAGGATGTTTGAATAGCATTTCAGAAGTTTCATGCACAGCTCATTAGACACTATCCGGCTATCCCTATATGATGAGGATTCTTGAACATCATCATCCATTGTGAGATGAAACTAGTCCACGGAATTATTATTTTTTGTATAGTCTTTTTTTCTTTTCCTATTCTGTTATGTATGGAACGCGGATAATCTCAGAAGTCGTAGAAGACCAAGCTTATGTTAAGCTTAATTTATGGTGCTATTTGGCGACTCCTTAGCGTAAGTATCCATACGTGCACACTATTACCGGAGTTGACCAATCAATCAAACTTTTATAGGTAAGTTATAACCAAATTGGTATTAGTACCAAGAAAAAAAGAAAAAAAAATGGTATTAGTATGTTTTGGTTATAAATGATCTTCTGTATCTTCACAAATCAAACCACTATCCATCATATCCAATCACTCATGGAAAAAGCTTCTGTTGTAGCTATTGGTTTTCTCTGTGTTATGCTGGTGGTTATCCAATCCGGGTAAGTACTACCAATCCAAAAATTTAACGTTAATGTCTTTCTCTTTTTAGTAGCTTACATACGCCAAATATATTTTTCTCATGTAATGTTTTCCGACATTTCTAGCTAGGCTTACCATATCGTTACACTTAACGCAATTTCTTATGCTGATTTGTGAAGATTATTTAGGAAGACGCCATATGGATTGAAGAAAACTAAACCAGAGTTCATCAGAGTTAATGGCGGTGAATTCTCTGCAGATATTGATAACTTTATACAAAAATACAGAAACCAGTATGTACCATTCTAATCTTTTTACTTTGATATATAAGTTTGTTCAAGAGGTTTTATCATTTATTTTTACTTTTACTAATCATTAAATAATTGTTTGGTGATTTGTGAAGATTATCGAGAAGATTGTTGAGGAAAAATAAAGCAGAATATGGTGATGGTTTCTTTGATAATGGTAACTCAATAGAAGAATACAGACAGCGGTATGTACAATTTGGATTTTCAGTAAACTCTGTTACTTTTTCTGAATTTCCTTTAATAATTCTTATGATTGTGCGCAGTTATGCCAGTGATAGAGGTAGTACAGGTGCGAGCGGGGACTATTATGATTATGGATTGTGTAATGGCGTGAGACACGATGGTCCATTCTCGTCCTGTGATCAGTGTGTGGATGCTTGCGCCAAGATATTTACTAAGCCATTGTGCACGTACGATTCTGTTAGCAAAGGAGCATATGTCTGCACATGTTGCATATGAAAATATAGAGTTAATGGAAGACCGCACCACATGAGTGTCATAGCTACAACAAAATATCCACAACTGCCTTTTCTCTTTAGTTGTTTAGGCTATCCATATAGGTTAGAGGAAAATTTATGTAAATTTATTTTCATATGGAAGGAATTACAACATAAAGATGTATTGAATTGCACAACTGCGGGCAACAAAGCCGACAAAAACTCATGAAAGATGTATTGAATTGCACTTTTGCCGCTTTTCTTATTTTGGAAGCTCGATAGAGATTATGACCAAATCTAGCAAACAATTGATTTAAAATTGTATCACATTACTGATTTATTATCCTACTAATTCCTGCCTTCCCAATCACATTGGCAAGAAAAAGAAAGTAAATGTACGAGAAATCATTGAATGATTAATGCACAAACCATAACTAACAAAGCACATTTAGTATGTAAATGTTTCTCTAGTTGAACAATAAAGTCTCTAAAACTAATAACACCACACCCGACCCATCACTCAAAAGTTTTATTAAGTTTTTTTAGATTGACAATCATTCAGAAGAGCTCAAGAATTGTTTTCTATATTCGGATAGCATTACTTGAAAGGTAAACACGCCAGTGACTAGGACGGACAATAGCATCAGACACTTAAGCAGATAAATGTGATGCCAAGCACGGCCTGTTTAGAATATACATCATACTCGTGCATCACTCTAATTAGCAATCTCTGGTATCCTAGACGGCTTACTGTTTGATGTATATCATTCCATTTCTGCTCCCACTCAGGGGCGGAGCCACATGGAAGGGTGGGTGTGCACTTGCCCACCCATCCCATATGGTTTCCAAGCCCAATTTTTCATATTTTAGCCGGATATATCCATTTTTACCCATTTTGCATCCCCTTAAATGTCCACCCATTTATAACTTGCCCACGCAATTCTTAAAACCTGGCTCCGCCCCTGCTCCCACTATCTTGTTAAAAAGCCTACAGAAATGGCCGAAAATGAAAATAAAAATTATCTTGCAAATGTAATAGGTATAAATATCACAGTAGAGTTGGAAGCCCACTCTAGGAAGTAATACATGATTAACCACAAGAAATTAGCTCTCCCCCCTCTTAGCTGAGAGAAGACCCTTATTTATAGACATTTCCTGAAGTGCGAATGTCAACCATGTGTCCATTCCTATTTTTCCTTATCTTGTCTCTGTCCTCACAACTGTACATGTGTACTTTAGATTCTTCTTTATGAATTGACGTGACTTGGATTGTGCAGTACTTGCCAATAGGAAAGGGTCACTATAGCGCTTCATCTAGGATATGGGGAGACTTCCCCAGTTTTGGATAGAATACTCTCTAGCATCTCCTCTTGGATATGGGGAGGCTGACATCCTCCTTTGGTGTTTTCCAGGTATGTACAGAAAACAGCAAACGAATAAGCCTATTTGTAATCTGAGGCCAAGATAAACTCAAACTTAGAGAAGACCGAGTATGTTGTAAGCTTAGTTATGCTCCACTTTGTAGGTAAATGTTGAGACGTGCGTCCCATCTTGGAACATCACCGATAAAATATACAAAGTCTACTTTAGTTTTTATGTAGATACATACCAATTTGTTATTTGCTGCTATAAATGTAGCTAACTATATATAGTATTATGAATCCGTAGGAATTTAATCATGGCAAAAATCTCTGCTCTAGTTATGGGTTTCTTCTCTGTTGTGTTGGTGGTTGTTAATACTAGCTACTAGAATGTTATTCATCTCCTTCTTATGTTACTAGCTTCCTTAGATAGATATATGGATGGATATGCAGATTCATATGTGTCTAAAGTCATTGTATATTCGTTGAATGCAGTTATGCCAATGGTGGAACTGGTGGGGGTATTATGAAAATGGATATTGTTATGAGGGCGAGATACATGTCCGAAACGCGGCATCCTGTCGTCAGTGTGTGAATAATTGCACAAGCATATCTGCTTTTGTGTCTGCATGAGAATCTGATTCCGGAACATATGTCTGCTGCTGCATATGAAGTATATATAAAGAAAGGCCACGCAAGTTTCCCGGCAACAGCAACAATGGCTTCCTTACCTTTACTGTTCACTTGTTTTTGAGTTTCATGTTGAACAGGTCGGCTTACTTACTAGTTTTATCTGCCTTCTCTGATTATCGATTGTTGTTTGAATAAAACATTAACACTACTATGCTTGGTTTTAAACTATTGTCATATAATGCTGTTATCTAAATAATGATCTCCCCCGGGTGAAAACCTGAATGATTAACCACCAACTAAGAAATATCATGATATTATTCGAATGTATATCACCCGATGTAAATATTCGAATTTTTTATCCAAAAACGTAACTAATCAGTTCGAGTCCGACTTTTTCTTTTTTACCATGTGATCACTGGGAAAATATCATTCACCCATTTGTTAACAACATCTTTATAATCAACAACATCTTTATAATCGAATAATAAGTCATTAAGAAAAAAAAAATGCTCCTACGGTACTTGCTGATTTTTTTTTCTTTTTTTCGAAGAATGTAATTTATTAAATTAAAAATTAGGTTACAACTTGACGCGGATATATAGTACCCACGAAGTCACCAAAAAAAATTTGACTTATAAAATCTGGAATTGCCTGGTCCCAAATTTTGGTTGAAAAGTTCCCCATTTGACTTCCATCTGATGCATTATTGGTCAAACCATCTGCTGCTTGATTCCCTTCTCTGTAGTTGTGGTATAGTAGTCTGATAAATCTGTTGCATCATAATCTTTATTTCTTCAATCATCCCTGAGATATGTCAAGGGGGAGGATATGGAGATGTGATGAAGTGCAGAAGGTTCTTTGAGTCTGTCTCAAAGAGAACTTTTGGCCATTTCCTTTATGTAGCTATTATTGATGCAAAAATCATAGCCCAAGTTTCTGCAGTTAAGGAAGTTGTAATTCCCAAAGGTTGAGCTAGAGCCATGACTTTTCCCGCGTTGGAGTCTCTACAAATGAAACCTTCACCCGCTAAACCGGGATGACCCCTGGTCGCTCCATCAGTGTTGATCTTAATCCAGTTCATGTTTGGGGTGAACCATCCTACCGAGATTGTTGAGATTCTTTTGGTGTTTCCTGAGTGGTTCAATATTGGAGAATCTCCCGGTAGAACTGGAGGTAAGGATTGTAGCGCCTCCTAATATTCTTTTTGTTGTTTTTGAGCCGCCCAAGCAAGGATTTCTGTTGCTGATGTTTGCTTTTGTTGGTATATATATTAAATCATTCCTAACTAACCATAATGTCCAGAATAGAAAATAGAAAAATGAAAGGACTGATGTTGGTGCTGATTGTTGAAGGATCTTGGAGATGCTTGTATGAGGTGTTAAAGCAAAAGAGAGTCAATTGTTGGGATTTGATGTGTCTGGGGTTTGAGAGAATAAAGTGTTCCAAAATATAGTTGTCGTTGGACAGTGAATTAGCAGGTGAGTTGTAGACTCCGGAGCTAAATTGCATCTGGAAAAATGTCAGAGTTGGTCAAATGGATGTGATGGAGGATATAGAAAGTTGGTAACCCTCCATTGATTGATTTCCACAAGTAAAGATGAATTTTTGGTGGACACGGTAAGGTCCACAGGAATTTGGTTTGTGGGAGGGGGGTGTGATTAGGTTGACTATGGGTTAGACATTTGTATCCCGATGAAGTAGTGTATTTTTCCGATTTTGAATGGGGCCAAATAATTTTGTCTTAGGTGTTATCTTTGGGTAGGTGGTTATTCATGATTTTCTGGGATACAAGATTGGGTAGTGTATTTATTTTTCCTGGTTTTCCAATTATGAGTGATTGGATCTATGATATCATCTACCATTTGGAACGGGTAACATTGGGTTAGATCTAGGTTTGGGGTATGTGGAATCCAGTTGGATTCTATTTGTGTTGATAGTCCATTTCCAATACGATGAAATATCAGTTGTTGCATGGTAGGGACAATTGATGCTAGTTGTCTCCGTTGGGCGCTGGAAGAAGATGGTATGTATTGATCCCCTGTAGAGTTGGTTATTGATTGAGATATTTTTCACTGAGAAGACTTCCACGGATGGAGTTAGGTTGTTCATGCAAATTCCTGATTATTTTCATGAGAAGAGCTTTGTTATGATCACTGCTTTTCCTTATGCCTAATCCTCCTTCAGATATTGTTTTTGTTACCTTGTCCCAACCTATAGGATGAAGATTTTTAACTGAAGAATCATGTCCCAGAAGAAATTCCTCGTTATACGATTTATTTGTTTGTGGACATTGACGGGTAGCTTTTGTGTTTGGATAAGGTGATTTGAGATTGGGATTAGGGAGGTTATAATGATTATTAATCTCTAGCTTGGTTTACGCATTTTGTCATCCATCCTTTAGCTTTTCGGTCTAATCTTTGTAGGAGTGGCGTAAAGGTGTGGTTAGATGCTCTTCCTTGTTTGAATTGGACTCCTAGATAGATTTGAGATTTTGATGTTTCCAGCATATCAAAGAACTGTTGAAAATTACTAACCTTTATCTAATCTAATCACGGGTAATACATGATTACTGATTTAGAAGTATTGATTACCTGTCCTGCTGTACCTACCGATTTATTCACCGCGTACCTACCGATTTATTCACCGCGTAAATATTATCAATAACTACTGCTTTCAGAAATTGAGGTTTTCAATGACATAGAAAAATGACTCAAATGGAAATTTTAAATGTTAGCAAGTAAATAGCAGTGGGTGCATATGTCTGCAAATGTTGCTTACCAAAGAGTTTCTTACCAAAGAAATTGATGAAAAGCCATACAAGTGTCACCACAAAAACAACTCCCCTTTATTTCCTTTAGTTTTCCATGGTTTTGAGTTTCATGTTGAACAGATTGTTTGACTACTTTGATCTAAGGAAAGATAAAGATGTGCGTCTTACTCACATTTAGATTCGATTAAAAGTATTTATTTTTTTTCCTTCATTTTCTCTTTCGAAATTCAGGGTTATACCTCTTCAAATTTCTGTTTTTGTCTTTGACCAATAAATTTCTATCTGAGTTTGCTACAAAAGCAAATATATCATCACCCAGCGGCTTACCACTATATTATAATGCCATCTGTACACTGAATGATTAATTACCAACTATTATGAATAAAATATGTATAAGTCTGTTAATCATTTTCTAATCAGATAGCCGCCTAATAAATCCCGAAAATCTTTGGATTAAGCTGATTAAGAGAAAACAAAATAATGTTCAGATAAACGAGGCTGAAATACAAGCACCGCCGTTTAGACCTTGATGGTAGTCGAGATTTTCCTCCAATTCTCCATTTCTCCTTGCAGTTAGTGGGAACTTTCAAAAGCAAGCTACAAGTTTTCTCTCAATCCCTTTTGGTCTCCTTTGAACTTCCATTATGCATCTTTTTCTTACTTTTTAAACGTCACGGTTTTCTTCTTTAAAATCTGGAGAAATAGCAGTGATCCAGTACATTCTCGAAGGAAATAATAAATTCGACGTATTAGACTAGACTAAAAAAAGAGCAAAATTACTCAATACCCAATGTGTCGCAGTTCATAGTAAGGTGATAAAACCGTTAAATAATACTACCTCCGTCCCACTATTAGTTGAACGAATGTAGATCAACTAATAATGGGACGGATGTAGTAATAATAAAAAATAAGCCTAATTGTAATCCGGGGCAAAGATAAGATCAAACTCATAGAAGACCGAGTATATTTTAAGTTTAATTTCTCCGCTTAGCAGAATCTTTTAGATAACAATAGAGACGTGCGTACAACACATAAACTCACAATTAAAACTAGATGAACGTTGTCATGGTGGGAGGGCCGACCGAAAAAATTGACGCAAAATTAAATTTTGCACCTACAATTTAGTTTCGTTGTAATGGCACGGAGTCGAACTTGTAAATTTTTAAAGCGAAATTGTAAATGTTAAAGCAAAGAGATGTTCAAAGCCATCTTGCATGGGCGCCATCCTGCCTTGCACCAAGTCAGTGTTGCACCATAATGGTGCAGAATCTTGCAATCCTTCCATGCATACATGCATTCCTTGCTGCATCACAACCTGAGCCACTATCCATTCTTTTCGTTGCTTCAACTGCAATCTTTCCAATTCATCCAGCTCACTTCACACCACCATTCTAGCTCAAGCCATCTAAAGTGCAAACAAACACCACCATTTCATGGATAAAGTTAGAACTTCCTAAAGACAACATAAATATAACCCCACCAAGCATAAATCAAAATGAAAAAACTATGAAATAGAGGAACCTATCGAATCCCAATAATGTCAACACACTTGGTTTATCAGTTTGATATAGCATTTCCATGCGAAAACTTGAAACAAACAGGATTGATATAAAATGTAGGCTAGTTGGATCCTCTGTATTCAAAATTATGCATGATAACATATAAAGGTTTTTCTAAAAATATAGTAATAACAAAATTCCTAGTCTGTTAAAGCAGAAAAACATTGCTTAATGCTTTCCACCACCACCACCAAGATTTGCTCCCTTAGGATGGGCACTCTTGGCCACCTTACCCTGAGTCTTCTATGTCTTGGACATTACTTCTGCTTTTCAGTTTCTAGCTTTCTTTATCATACTTGGATTTCTTAACTCTTAACTTCACTGAAAAAAGTCATAGAATAAAAAAGGATTATATGCAGAAATAGGTCTGTTCTGAACCCTCACTTTCGTTTCTAGGCCAGTTTTTTTATTTATTGCTACACTAGGCAAGTTAAACGGATTCCATCCACTATAACTGTCTCGGTCAATTTATCTCGTTGACTTGTCAAAATCTCGCCGAAATATCATATAGGGAGATCTCATAGATGTGGTGAGATTACTATACTACCCTTCCTGTACGTGTAATAGCAGAATAGAAAGAGATTGATTCTCACCTTCTTCTTCCTTCTTCTCTCTGGTTCTCTCTGGTGCATGTAAATCAATTTTTTCTTCTGCTAAAATCGAGAGACAACTTGGGGATTTTTATCATATCAAACCTAATTAACATTAATCGTGGTTGTTTATAAGAGATTGAGTCACTGGATTGAAGATTTAGTGTAGTGAAGATGTTGAGACGAAAAAGACAGTTTAAGGAGAGGTTAATCACAAACCCACTTCTGTTTTTGATGAGTTTTATCTGATTGTTATATTTATTGACTTTTTGGTGATGAAATTGGATCAGATGTAGAGGAGACTCAATTTCTTAAGAAAAATAAGGTGTTACAAAGATGAATTCATCGTCTGGTGGTGGTATAAATGAAATTGAATGAAAAAAATATCAAGTATTGGAAATGGTTCAAAAATGGTGTCTACAAAAGAGGAGGTTATAATTGTAGAAGAAAGTGTTAGAGAGATAGTTATTCATTTGGTGGTAGAATATTAAGGTGTGGTTTGAGTGTTTGGGACAGATTAGGAATATGGGTTGATGTTAAATTTGGAATTCAATGCAGGGAAGGAGATACAGGGGGTTCACGAATCACCAGCAAGTGGATTTCGTGAATCGCCAGCAAGTGCATTTCATGAATCACCAGCAAGGTGTTTGAGAAAATGCGTGAGAGACAAGTTCTTCCTGAGTTGAAATCTCTGTGCAGCAGCTGCAAACAAGGTAAAAAAAATTGAAATTGTATCGATAACAGATTTTTTCATTGATAGTCCTTTAGTCAATGCTAGCACTAATTGATGAGGCGTAAGGGTGAAAATGAATGAATTTTCTCCGTTTTGTTCTACTTCTGTAGCAGTGTATTAAGGTTGTGACGAGTCTAGGAAGAATGGGTCGAATTAGTTGAGTTTCAAGGTGACAAATCATGAAAGAAAACAAGTTTTGAGCTGTATTTGCTACCGGAAATCAACCACTACTCTCATTAATTTTATATGATGTATTGTGTGGAATTTGCAGGAATTAGTGTCTGCATATGTTTAGGAATATTTGGTTTCCCTTGAATGTGAAATTGCTCCAGGAAGGAGATAGAATGGGCTGAAGAATCCTCAGGAAGATCAAGACTGTATCACCAGCATAACGTACAGAAGGTGTTTGTGGAAGTGCCCAAGTGATCAATTTTTGGAAGATTTAAGTTCAGTTGCCATTAGTTTCTTGAACTATCATTGTCGTCAGTAAGACAATAGTTCTGGTGGGTATTTGAAATGAAATAGGAGAGGGTTTAAGATTTTGATAAGGCAAATCCAGAATATATGATTTGCATGAAAAAGTAAGGCTGACGAGCTTGTGTTGTTGAATCTGTGCAAGTGATGTAGTTGCAGTTGAAGATGGAGGTGCAATGGTTATCAGTTCTGTTTGTTTGGTGCTGCAAAAAGTAAGCTGTGGGTGTTCGTGAATAAGTTTGAGATGTTGAAGTCAAGAGTACAGGTTTAGTGCCTTGCAATTGGTTGCAGGCTAGACTTAGAAGCTGAGACGGTTCTGGTGGTTGCTGACAGGCGAAGTGGTTTGATAGAAGTCTTGAACGATCATCTACAATCACAAGATGAGTGAACCCAACGACTGAAAGGACTAACATGTCTTTTTAAGTCCTGTTAACTGCCCAAGTGGAGGTTAACTTTCCACCCTTTTTGGTCAAATAAGGCCTAGTTTTGCAATAAATAAAAAAACAGGCATAGAATTGAAAAACACAAAAAAACAGGCATATTTTTGTAAAAAGCCCAATAAAAAATCAGTAAAACAGAACCGCATCAACAAACATTAAGTTTTAATGTCAGAGATTATGCAGTTTGATTAAGAAAAGTGAATGCAACAAAATCACACCGAAGAGCAGATTCACGAGCTGCATCTCTGACTTCGGGTTTCTCGGCCCTTCTCTTTTGGATCACCTCCAGAGTAGGGATTCTTGGTTACACATCCTCTTCTTTAATGCCTCTGCAGCGATGTACTACAAGAAATAACAAAAAGGATATCAGTCACAAAAAAAAACACCGTGCGTCACATAAAAAAATTAGTAACTTGGAAATTACTTGATCGTATTGTAAGCTTCCATGATCGTTCATGCCCATGGCAGAAAATTTATAGAACGAAAGGAGAACCATAGATAATTACCTTCTTGTGTTGCCTCATGTACATGTAAGCTTTGAGGGATTCAATTTGTTTTGGAAATACCTCTTACATTTTGAGTTAACAAAAAGGAACACCTACCAAGCAACAAAACCACTACAAACTCATCACTCAAATGGACCATTACAGGAAAAAACTTTGACAATCCAGTTTCAACAAATAACAACTAATGTAATACAAATACTACACCTGGGAATCACCCCAGATAAATCTAATACCTCAGTCATGGTAAATCATTGCACCATCAACTCGACAAAGTTCAGTCTTGTTAATTCACAACAATCCAATATTAACACCAACTTTACCAGCCAAAAACCCTCATCTCTATTAGTCTAAATAGCTGTAAATCAACCAGCTCACTCCACACCACCATTTTTGGCTCATTACCAACTTCTACACAACATCTCCAACAAAATACAACTGCTAGCAACCACTCAAACTTCTATGTAATGCATTCGCAAATGGTATGCAATCATTCATTCCGTTCTTTGCCAACAAAAATTAAGTTTCAAATCCTCCTAGAACAACATCATCTTAGTTCCTGCTTTAAAACATGAACACAAACCCTTGACAGCAAGCACATAATCACCACCATGAGCATCTATAACCCAGATCCATATGCATTCTAATCCATCACATGCATTTCAGTTCAGTTCAGCTTGCAGTCACCATTGCCATCAAATTCATTAAAACCCATTTCAGTTCAACATCTCTTCTTCTCGATCGACAACTCAATCCACCACAGAATCATCTCAACCAATCACTACCACCATCAAACCTTCTCTGAAATCCAGATTTGTTCCTTTAACAACAACAACAACTTCAAACCCTAATTTCCTACTTTATCACATATCCTTACTCGATTTCAACTTCAACAAATCAACAGAACCCATCACAAATCGAACCATCAACTCCTCTATGTGAACTCAATTTCATCAAATCTTCAATTAAGTTGCAGCGCCAATCTCCACTGAGTCTCTTCTTCGTCTTAAATCGACAATTAACAATACCATCTTCATCTGCTTCTTTCAAATCAGCACCCATACCATGACAGCAACCCCTTCTTCTCTCGTTTCAGATTCAACGGCTGCTTTTCTTCCTTCTTACTTTCTCATATTCATATTCAAATAAAACCCTTTAATTCTCCTTCACTTCTTCTTAATTTGTCAGCAGAACTCATTGATTTGCTCATAACGAATTGATTTTTTTGAGAAGAAGAAAGAAAGGGGGAAAAGAAAGGGAAAAATTAAAAGCATAATGATTTATTTGGTGGTGTTGCTAGTCTTGGGATTCGAACCCAGGACCTCTAACTCATTTGTGTTTAAAAAGTTAAACCTACATGTTTTTGGTAAATCCAATTTTTTTTTTTGTGAAATTGGAAAATAAAATCATGTTCCATTTGACACAAAGTCACCATATATAGAGTCCCAACTCGCTTCGTTCGGTCGGCCTAATAAACAGAGTATACTTAGTTTTTATATAGATAAATTTACCAAACGAAACAACCATTGGTATTCGTTTTGTTGCTATAAATATGCCTTCCTATCTGATATGAATCAGTAGGAATTAATCATGGCGAGAAGTTTTTATGTAGTCATATGATTCTTCTTTGTTGCGTGAAGGATTGACCACCAACTAAGGAATTTTAAAATCCGCCTAAATTTGCAGCAGAAATATCAGATATTATCCGAAAATACTTAACCGATATAATGTTTTCAAAAAATTTATCCAGAAATGTATTTAGCTGTTCTGTTCACCGAATTGGAGCGTAAATATCACTTACCCCGTTTCTGGTCGAACAGTAAAGTCGTTAGGAAAAAAAATACTACTATGCTAGTATGTTTATATGCGGCAAGTAAAACTGAATTGTGTACATCCAATTATGGATGTTGGCCAACCATCGTGGCCGAGCCAGGAATTTAAACTGGAGGGGGATAAAAATGTAGATGAGATTTGGGCGGACTAAATGCTTGATATATAAGGTGGGATAAATATAAGGTGGTGTTTGGCAGCTTTGACATCCTAATTTAAGTTGGATTATCCATTAAATAACCGTATATTGTGTTTGTACGGGTGTTTATTCCATGTCAAGATAAGAATAGTGTATCCTATCTAAATTTTAGAAGGCTAAAAAGGTGGGATTTTAGAATTCCATATAAATCCTGGAATACCTTAATCCTTTCCTGGATTAAACAATTATTTTTATAACCAACTATTTTATTTAAATTTTTCTTATGTTCAAAACCATAAATTTATATGGTTTAAATTTTTATTTTATTTTTAATTAGTTAATTTAGTTTGTATACAAGTCTCTGGACAAACAACAAATTACATTAGCCCACAATGGAAAACAAATACCATTTAAAATAATCATTATCATAATAATCTTGGATAAATCATGAAATACCCTAACCAGGGCAACGTATTTCATATCCAAGTTGCCAAACAGACCCTAAAAGAAAAGTTTCAGGGTTTTCCAAACGTTTTAGAGTAGTTATTTTGTGGGTGGGGGGCTAGAGCTAGGGTTTCATTTGCCCGTTTACAACACAATAGCAGAAAAACACTAACAGATCACCGTTGTCACAGTAGAGAGGACCGACCGAGAAAAACAACACACCGGTATGCGTAAGGGTCTTATAAAGTTAAAATTGATATGCATCCAATTTATGGTAGTTTACATAAATTTCTCCCATTTTTTATGCTTCTAGTGTGGTGATTTGCATAAATTTATCCCATGTGTTGCGTATTTTTTGTGGTGTTTGCATCAATTTCCTCATGTATTATCCATCTTTTGTGGTGCTTTGCATAATGGCTTTGCATCAAATTTTAAAAGTCACCATCGAATTTTCGCAGAAACACTAAATTTTATATTGTTGTTTGTACTCGTTCTGTAGAATTTTTAAAATCCTTTCCAATGCACGGCTTTTCAAATATATTATATTAAGGTTTAGTTGTCAATTATATCCCTGAAAAATAGGATGTATAGACTTATAATAATTAGACTAAAATGAGGGACATTTTAGGCTTTTCATGTCCCAAAGACTGCCACCAAATTCATTTCTATTTTTTTTATCAAATTAAGAATTTGTGTTAGATTTCATTTGATAAAAAAATGGCCATAAAAAAGACTTCCTCTATACGGACCCTTCGAGCCCTCCGTTCGATCGGCCCAATTAATCGATCATCTTATAATATAAAATGCCTAAAAGAAGAACAATCCTAAGGAACCAATTATCAGGGAGAAAAGTTTATTCCGAAAAATGAATTACAAAAGAGGAGAATTCATTTAACATTGGAAAATGATTCATCCTTTGGAAAATGCGATCAAAAATCGATTACAATAAAATAAAATTACTTAGCAAAATAAACCGGTTAAATTAGCAGCTCATCTAACAAAATGAGTTGTTATTCCAGAGTTGATTATCTAAAATGAACTACAAAATTAACTTTTCTTATCAACCGAAATGAACAGTCATCCAACAGCTCATAAGATAAAATTTAGTCACAGCCAATATTATGAATCGTGAGGCTGCTTGCTCGAGCACATCTAGTACTTCAACTGCATGCGTATTATTCGATTCTGCAAACTCAGAATATGTCTGCACATGTCGCGGATGAAATGTCACACAGGTGTCCAGGCAGCAACAACTTCCTTTTCTTTCCACTGTTAATTGTTATTGATTTTCATGTTGAACAAGTCCGATTTAATTGTTTGGTTGTTGTTTGAAAAACTAAATAAAAATGCGATAAAAATAATACTGTATTTTTGGGAAGTAAGGGATGGTTTTGATATGAAAAGGTTGGATACCAAGGAAAAAATGTGAAAAAAAATTTTAAACTTAAATCAGTGATATCATCATCGAATAATTTTACCACTATAAATATATTAGTCATAGTGTATATGAACGTTACCCCATAGACCAGCGGGCCGATGTCCAGACCAACACGTTACATAAATTTAGGCACGGACCATTTAGATCCTACTCGTGCTTATGCCACCTTATCTATCTCTTTCTCCACTTCTAATCCAATTTAAACAAACCTCTTCATTCTTTCTTACAAAAACTGGGAAACCACAGCACCAAGGTAAAAGTTTTCTCTCAATGGATTCCTTTTTAGTCTTCTTTCAACTCTCGTTACATGCATCTTCTTCTTACGTTGTAGATGTCACTGTTTTGTTTCAAATTTTCATAGCATAAAGTTGGGATTTTTTGTTTGGGTTATGATTATCTGAACTGATTCATTCGTGTTTCTCTGAATAGTAATAATGTGATGGGTGTTGGTTTTATGAATGTATGATGAGGGTTTTCCCAATTTATGTTTTTTAAGCAAATCAGGTTGTAGCTTGCTATCGCTTAGTAACTGTTTGTTGAAAGGTCACAAAGAATTTTTTTCTTTTTTTTGCTTGTACTATGTAATTAGTAGGTTTATTTACACACCCTCCATCTGCGTTTTCAAGTTGTGGGTAGTAGGAAATTTTAGCTTTGAAGTAGAGATAGCAGTGTATGTCAGTGCCAATGTTGGTGGTTCTGGTGGTTGTCTAAGTGAAACACTGTATCTGAGTGGATATAGCCAAGGAAACTCAATTTTGGTGTTTACATGTGTGGGTGGTAGAGAACTTTACTGTGAAATGAGGTGTTTCAGTAACCCAAAACACAAAACCACGAGAATTCGTGGCAGAGCCAGCATATGTCATGGGGGTTAATTGCCCTCAATGACAGCTTCCTTACAATGCCTATCTTCTCCTTCTAAGGTTTGATTTTTTAATCAATTGGCTAGTTTTCTCTTTTCATGAACTAAAATCCTGATTGAAGGGGATATATGAACAAAGAAGGCACCTAGCTTTAGAAGGTCAAAATAGGCTTGCTGGGCCAGCAGCCATAGAGGCAGTTTTCCATGGTCTATGTTGGCTCTGCCACTGGTTCAAGTGGTGTTGAGTTCAGTAGTAAAAACAATTCTATGAAACTTATAAAAAAAAAATTTATTGGGTTTAGGTAATGTATCCTATGGAGTGGTTTGAAGGTCTATCCGTCGAAATGTTCTCTTTGTAAAATAATACTAGCCAGGATCTTATTAAACCCAAAAATTGTTCTAATTTAAAAGAATCTGCATAGTTCAGCTATGCAAGTTTTGAGGAGCTGTGTAGTTCAGGTACGAGATTGGGTTTCATGTATTGTGTTTTTGACCTGGGTAGGAAGTGTATTGGGTATCAAGTGGAGCTCAATCACCACATTTTCTTTCTCTGTTTTGTATATGTGTGGATATCGAATTTTTGTTGCTTGGTTTACCAAATGTATGATATTCTTCTCGATATGCAGTGCGGTAGTTTTGAGCTGCTTTCTGTTTTAGAAATATTTCATGCGTTACTTCTCTGTCTTATTAAACCTATCAAAAATCATATTCGTACCTAAATGCTAAGTCGCTTTGGAGCTGGTTTCGGAGCATCCTAATATTAATATGTAAAAAAATTATTCACGTTGTTACATTTTCTAATCTTCTTGTAATCTGTTCTGATATTTCTCTGATTTCTTCTTCATTTTTTTGTAGTTAAATCTTGATACGATTCATCAGCAATGGCTTCCTCTTCTCTTCTATCTCTCTCCACATCATTCCCAACCACCAGAGTAACAGGAGTGCGTTCTCTCACTTCATCTCCATTCAAGGTAAGTACAATATCTCTCAATCTCGCTCTTCTATCCGTGTCAGGTTCTAAACTGAACATATTTCGTTTGTCGTGTAGGGAAATGTAAGTACACTCAAGACTAGTTCATCTCAATTCCCATCCCTTAGGGGTAAACAACAGCAAAAATCACTCCTCGTAAAAGCATCATCTGCTTCGATCCCTACTGCTGTAGTTTCAAGTCCAAGACTTAGGTTAGACAATTTAGGACCACAGCCAGGTTCGAGGCATAGGCAAAAGAGGAAAGGAAGGGGTATTGCAGCTGGACAAGGAAACAGTTGTGGGTTTGGTATGAGAGGTCAAAAATCAAGATCTGGACCTGGTATTAGAAGGGGTTTTGAAGGGGGGCAAATGCCTCTTTACCGTAGAGTCCCAAAATTGAGAGGAATTGCTGGAGGTATTACTTTCTTAATCTGCTTTCATGTATTACATCTTAATTTCTTTCTTGGTTCTTTGTGAATTTTGGATTATAATAAATGGGTTTTCGGATGTGAATGAATTTTTTGAAAATAATCTGTATGGAAAAACTGTCTCGTTCTACTTGGTCAAATACCGTATTTGGGCTGACTTTTTTTTACTTAAATATTGTTACAAGATGATACTAATATTCTCACTTTCGCTTCAAGGTATGAAAGCGGGTCTACCTAAGTATCTTCCTGTCAACTTAAAAGACATAGCTAGCGCTGGGTTTAAAGATGGGGAAGAGGTATCGCTAGAATCGTTGAAGTCGAAGGGTTTGATCAACCCATCTGGAAGAGAAAGAAGATTACCTTTAAAGGTATGTGAGACCTCACTATATCAGTTGCATATTTTTTCTTTGAGAACATGGGCTCTTATAAACGAATACTCTTAGAAGAAAAAAAAGGCTCAATCCAAGAAATGTTGCAGATAGTTGTCATGTAGTCTCACAGTGCTCTCACATATTGTCATTGAAAAGCCGATTTGTTTGGTGTTACACATGCAAATTGCAAAAGTGGCATCCCTATATTTATTATTCTTCAATGTCCAAGTTATGTTCTCGGGTAAATTTAAGCTTAGCTGATATGTCTTTCACTTAACAGATTCTAGGGACTGGCGATTTGGAGGGCAAGCTGATCATCAAAGCTGGTTCTTTCTCAGCATCAGCGAAAGAAAAGCTTGAAGCTGTTGGTTGCACTATGACTGTACTTCCTGGCAGAAAGAAGTGGGTAAAACCATCAGTTACCAAAAACCTAGCACGTGCTGACGCATATTTTGCCAAAAAAAGAGCTGAAGCTGGCGCTGCTGCTGAGGCGACTTCTTGAACATATTAGAAACGGCCGAACCATAAAAACCCTGTGAAGTAGAAGGATTTTTCACTCTTTCTAGTGTAAGTTCTTTTAACATAATGTTGTAATTTGATATGATTCCATCCATATGTTCACTGAATACAATCGAAATTTTTTTCAAAAAAAAATCAATTTTTTTAAGTTTTGACGATGAATTAACGTAAGTCGATTTTAGGGTTAACCAGATTAAACATCTGATATATTAACCATTAAATAAAGAACGATTTTTTGGACACTACTCAAAAATGGAAGGGGATTACTCTTCAATTTTTAGGTGGATATTAGAAGTAATAATGAGACCCCTTATCTAAGTTTCTTTTAATACCAAACTTGCGCTTGGTAATTAAATTAGTGAGTGCAATAATTAATTAGTGTTAGTGTAATGAAGACACGGGTACGACATCTGAAGAACATGTAATCGAACTCATCTGCAAGTGTAGTTCGGCAAATAGTTGTGAAGACACGGGTAGCCGAACTCAACTTTAATGGAGTTTTTGCTTTCAGAGAAAAGTTCGGCTAGGAAAAAAAATCGATGTAACCAAACTCAATATATAGGTATTCAGAGAAAAATTCGGTATGGAGAAAAAATTGCGACGTAACCGAACTAAAAGTTCGGCCAGGAAAAAAAGTTACGACGTAACCGAACTAAAAGTTCGGATGGGAAAAAAATGCGAGGTAACCGAACTTTTCTCTGAAAGAAAAAACTCCACTAAAGCTGAGTTCGGCTAGTTCGACAAACTGTTTCACATAATTCCTAACTGAACTTCTCTATGCAAATTCCATTTTCAACTCATTTTTTCAACCAAGTAATGGGTTTGTGGAATTTTTTTTAATCGAAACGATGAAGCGGAAAGAAGAGAAGAACTTTTTTAGGTTATATATATATATATATATGTAAGTTTATTAAATTAGTTTAATTTTAATTATGTTAATGATAGGTTAATCATTTCCACATTTTAGGATACCCCTTATAAATATAGGGTATACATTCCTATCACAAAGTAGTCCCCCTTCATTTTCCATTAGTCCCAAAAAAAATAAAAATGGTTCCTAAAGAATAGTTAGTCATGGGTTTTTCATTTTACTTCACAATGTCCTATTTTATCACCTAATGATAGGTCCGAAAGGCCCAAACTAGCCGGGTTACCGAGAGGGGCATTTGCCCCACCTAAAAGAGAGAGAAATAGATGTATTTGGTTTTGTAGTCAGCCGCATGTGCACCACGTAGGTGAACCCTAATGGTTTAAAAAGAAAGAAAAAAAGAAAACCCTGAACTGTGTAATCATCATCTTCTTCTCGATTTGAGGAGATCCCCAGATTTGAGATCAAACCATAAACAAAGAAAAAGATGGTATTTTTCTTTTGTTGTAATCATCCATGAATCCGGAATAGTAAGTATTCTTAACAGATTTACTCCTCTTCTGCTACAACTTGTTTTTCTTGTAAAGATTTGTTTTATTTTTATGGGAAATTGTTGTTTGGTGCTAGTAATTGTAGATCGGGATCTAGGGTTTTGATTAATACCTTTAGTTTCAATCTGGGTTCCCTTTGATTCCTTCAATTCTGTATCAACTGTGTAAAAATTGGATAGGGTTTCAAGGTTTTTTTTTTTGTTTCAATTAGTTATTATTATATGTTGATTCGTGCAATTGGGATTCAAAAACTGATCTTTCAGGTTTTTAATTGAACAGATTTTGTCAGGATTGGTGGTGGAAATATATGATTTTTTATGGTTTTGAATTATGTGTTAATGTTGCTGTTTTGCAGTGGTTATCTGTTCAAACTCTTGCTTATCGGAGATTCTAGTGGCAGTAAATCATGTATTCTTCTTTTTTTTGCTGTAAATAATCATCTTATCACATTGAATGACACTTCTGCATGAGTTATTATGTTATGTAACTTGAGAATCTCCACCTACACCATACTAGCATAATACAGATCAAAGACGTTTTCATATCATCGTTTGAGCTTCTTTTTTTTCAATATACTGCATTTAACATTTCGAATGTTTTTGTATCGGAAATGTTCTGTGATTACTTAGGAATACATCGTTTAACATTCATATCGATGATTGTAATCTACTACCTTTACCATTTTTATTTTTATTACGTAGCATGACTCTTATCTAGAATGTTTCAGGACAATCACCAGCAGTTGCTATCGTGGTGCACACGGCATTAGTTACATATAAGCAGTGTATGTGGGTGCCAGTGTTGGTGGTCTGGTAGTGCTGTAGTGCTGTAGTGAAAATAGTGTATTTCCGAGGTTCAAATGTGTGGGTAGGTGTAGGGAAGGTCTACTAGAACTCCTATTTTCCGTCTTTACATATATGTGTGGAAGAGAAATTTAACTGTGAAGTAAGGTGTTTTAGTAGTCCAGAACACAAAACCACGAGAATCTGTGGCGAAGCCAGCGTATGTCATGGGGGTTAATTGCCCCCAATGGCGTCTTCCTCCCAATGCCTATTTAGCCTTCTAAGGCATCTAGCTTCAGAAGGTCAAAATAGGCTTGGTGGGCCAGCAGCCATGGGAGGCAATTGTGCTTGCCCTGTGTTGGCTCTGCCACTGGTGCAGGTGGTTTGAGTTTTGTAGTAAGTTCTTTGATACTTTACGAATTTTTGTTGTTTTTTCTTGGGTTTAGGCAATTATCTCTTATGAATCGGTTTGAATTTCTACCCATGAAAATCTCTTTGTAAAATACTAACCAGGAACTTATCAAACCCGGAAAACTATACTAAAATTTGGAAGAATCTCGGTGCATATTGAATATTAGATAGCAGTTGGACAGTAGTACTGTAAATGCCTCCGACTTATACAGTGGTGTGTATTAGTAGTAGATCTTGGATCATTTTGTCCAGAATTGTCGAAAATGTTGGAGATCGGTTTTGGCTTTAAATGCTGAGGAGTTAGGACTATCTAATTGGGATGTACCTACCTTTTTGGTTGGTCCCTAGGTTTTCTTGGCCCATCTAGCATCATTGTTTGCACAATTCGAGTTTTCTTTGTTCAACTGTTCTTTTGCATCAAGAATAATATGTGTTCTAGTTTTAGACGCTAGTGTGGTGGTGTATGTAGATTTTGTGGAGTCCCATAGATGTGATTCATCCACCACAAATCCAATTTATAGATTTGTGGGCAACGCAATCTCACACTAAAACAGGACTAACATGGCTCGGGAAGAAATGAAATTTGTTAAGATGTTTTAAGCACAATTCTATGGATTTTTTTATTGTATATAAATGAGTGATTGTTTTAAAATTGCTGTGCTTATTGACGGTCCGGTGCTGATTAGATGTCTGCCCCATCAGCACCTAACTTTTTCATAAGCTAGAGTTTATGTAGCCTCTTTGTCTTTCGAACTTCCCTTGGACTTGATAGAGAAGAACCACAACTTGGCTTACATTCTGTCTACCTTATAGTACCCTTGCAGTGAAGCTTTTATAATTAACCGGGTTGTACAGTCTTGCTCATGCTGGAGGAGAACCAGGAGAAGAATTAATCGAGTTGTTGGGTGTTGGGAATGTTTATTATGTGAAGGTGTTTCACGTTAGGTCTGTTATCATCCCTCGAAGGCTGCTGCCTCTTAGGTCTGTTATCATCCCTCGAAGGCTGCTGCCTCTTGAAGCCTATTTTAGCCTTCTAAGGTTTGTTTTTTTTGGTCAATATATATCCTAATATCAAGGGTACTTATGAACAAAGAAGGGTACTATCCTCAGAAGGTCAAACTACGCTTTGAGGGCCAGCGCCAAAAGAATTAGTTGCATGTGGCCTATGCCGGCTTTGCCACTAGTTCATTTGGTTTCGAGTTTAGTAGTATCAGTTGTTTAAATCTTGTGAATTTTTAGTTTTCTCTTGGGTTTAGGCAATTAAACAAGAAGAACTAGGAGAGAAATTAAACGAGTTGTTGGGTGTCGGAAAGGTTTATTATGTGAACTGAGGAGTTCACGTAGGGTCTGTTAATATACCTCGAAGGCTGCTGTCTCTTGAGGTCTATTTAAGCCTTCTAAGGTTTTATTTTCTTGGTCAATATATGTACCCTAATTTCAAGGGTATACTTATGAATGAAGAAGAGAACTATCCTCAGAAGGTCAAAATAGGCTTTGAGGGCCAGCGCCAAAAGAATTTGTTGCCTGTGGCCTATGGCGTCTCTGGCACTAGTTCAATTGGTTTTGAGTTTAGTAGTATCAGTTGTTTAATTATGAATTTTTCGTTTTTCTCTTGGGTGTAGGCAATTACACAAGAAGAACTAGGAGAAGAATTAAACGAGTTGTTATGTGAAGTGAGGAGTTCATGTAAGGTCTGTCAATATCCCTCGAAGGCTGCTGCCTCTTAAGGTCTATTTTAGCCTTCTAAGGTTTGAGTTTTTTGCTCAATATATGTACCCTAATTTCAAGGGTATACTTATGAATTATACTTATGAACAAAGAAGTGAATTAGCCGCAGAAGGTTAAAATAGGTTTTGAGGGCCAGCACCAAAAGAATTAGTTGCATGTGGCCTAAATAGGAAATAGTTTTTGGTTTTCTGTTCTGCCACTAGTTCAATTGGTTTTAGGTTTTGGTTTTCCTCTTGGATTTGGACAATTACAAAAATTTCTCTGTGTAAAATACCAACCAGGATCCTATCATAGTTCAGCTATGCAACTTTGAGGAGTTGTGTATAGTTCAGGTGTGATATATAGTGTTTTTTACCTGGGCAGGAAGTTTATTGTTTCAAAGTGCTGGACATTCTAAGTTCCTTCGGATATCACCAGATGTCAAGAAACTATGTCATATACACCAATGTCTGTAACAATTCAATTATTTTTACTGTATAAATGATGTTTGTTTTCGGATGGCTGTGCTTATTGACGGTCCGGTGCTCTGATTAGATATCTCCCCCATCAGCACCTAACTTCCCTTTGATTTGATAGGGAAGAAACACAACCTGGCTTACATTCCGTCTAATCTTATATGGGCATATATAGTACCTCTAACTTCGATGATCTTAGACTTTTACGTTCTATTAGACTTTTGTAATTGACAAAAATTGCTTTTTCCAGCATCTATCAAATTATGCAAACAATGATGCTAGTAATTACCCCCGTCTTGTTTTACTGCTTCGATGTTCTGTTATATAAAAAGGTTAACATCTCCCTTCAGATTAGTGGGCTCACGAAGTCATAGTTTTTGGCATAATTATCCAGGAACATTAATATGTCTATATGTCTGACCTAACTTGAAATTCGCCTGTTGTGGTCATGCAGTGGGACACTGGTGGACAAGAACGTTTCAGAATGATCACCGGCAGTTACTACGGTGGAGTACACGGCATTATAGTAAGTTACATATAAGCAGTGTATGTGGGTGCCAATGTTGGTAAATACTATATTTCCGAGGTTCGAATGTATGAGTGGGTGTAGGCAAGGTCTATTGAAACTCCTTACTTTCAGTCTCTACAATGTATGTGTGGAAGAGAAATTCAACTGTGAAGTAAGGTGTTTCAGTAGCCCAGGACACAAATCCACGAGAATCCATGGCGGAGCCAGCATATGTCATGGGGATTAATTGCCACCAATGGCTGCTTCCTTCCATTGCTTATTTAGCCTTCTGAGGCTTGATTCAAGGGAATCTATGAACAAAGAAGACATCTAGCTTTAGAAGGTCAAAATAAGCTGTGTGGGCCAGCAGCCAGGGGAGGCAATTGCGCATGCCCTGTGTTGGCTCTGCCACTGGTGCAGCTGGTTTTGGCAATTTTCAGTTTGTAGATCTACCCATCAAAAATGATATCTTTGTAAAATACTAACCAGGAACTTATCAAACCCGAAAAACTATACCTAAATTATAGAAGAATCTGAGGAGTCCGCTATGAAAGTTTTGAGGAGTTGTATTGTTCAGGTATGCTATACGAGTTCATGTATCGTGTTTTTGCTATGCGAGTTCATGTATCGTGTTTATGATATGGGTAGGGAAGTGTATATTGGGTATAAAGCGGAGGGCAATCACCATTTTTTTTTTAAATTATTTTTGTGTGAAGGGAAATTGAACTTTTCTTGCTTGATTTACCAAATTTAGGATGATATTTCTTTCTTTGAATTGTACAGAAAAGTTGTTCTCTTACAAAACTGAAATTGTAGTTACGGTCATTGACAAGATCAAAGCTATAGACAGATAAAGTCGTGCAAAAATGAAATCGTGAGTAGAAAATTCTCCGTACCTTTTATGTGAAATGTGAAACTGGATTTTCTTCACCCACAATTGCATTTTCTTCTTCGGCACATGTATGGTGGTAGTGGTAGAGAATTTTAACTGTGAGGTAAGGTGGTGTTTCAGTAGCCTGAAAAACATACAGTGAGGTACTGGTCAAGTAATTTAGAATCCCTACTAGTTGACGATTGACTGCTTCCTCCCAATGCCTTTTGCCTCCTAGGGCTTGATTTTTGGTCAATCCTTGGCTAGTTAGCACATGTCATGGGGGTTAATTGCATGGCCCCCATTGGCTGCTTCCTCCCAATGCCTATTTTGCCTCCTAGGGCTTGATTTTTGGTCAATCCTTGGCTAGTTTTCTTTTCTCCGTTAATTTAAACCCCAATTCAAGGGAATATATGAACAAAGAAGGCATCTAGCTTTTGTAAGGTCAAAATAGGCTTGGGGGCAATTGCCTGTGTTGGCTCCGCCACTGATTCAACTGGTTTTGAGTTCAGTGAAATGTTGAATTCCAAAAAAACAAATTTGTTTTTATCTTGGGCTAATGTGTCGGTTTGAATTTACTTACCAAAATATCCTCTTTTTAAAATTTGTAATATACTTACCAGGAACCTATCAAACTCGAACTATAATTAGATCTGTAATGCTAAGTTGACTGTGGAAATTTCTCGGGGAAAATTCCGGGAGACAGCCTCTGGGACTCATCTGGAAAAAACAGGGAGTTCCACTGGGGCTGTGTTTTTGCCACATGGGCCCCAGGGGCTGTCTCTCTCGGGATTTTCCCTAAGAGATTCCCACGGTATGTAAGGAATTATTGTAGAATAAGAAAATCGACTTGTTAAATGCAGTATTTTGTTTGAATTTGTTGTGCTTTAATATTGTATTGTGCCAAGATGATACTAATGTTCTCACTTTCGCTTAAAGGAATGAAAGCGAGTTTGCCGAAGTATCTATGGTTGGTTTATAGATGGGGAAGAGGTATTGCTAGCATCATTGAAGTCATAGGGTTTGATCAACCTATCTGGAAGAGAAATTAGATTATCTTTAAAGGTACCTGTGACCTTACTATATCACTTGCATTTTTCTTCTCTGAGATATGGGTTCTTACAACCGAATCCTCTTAGAGGACACGAAGTGTCAATCCTGGGAATGTTGCAGATAGTTATCATGTAGCCTCACAATGCTCTCACATGTTGTCATTGAAAAGCTGAATGATTTGGCGTGTTGTGCATGCAAATTGGAAATACAAATTGGAAATCCTGGGATATATTTACTATTATTATTCTTCAAGGTCCAAATTGTGTTCTGGGGAAACTTAAGCTTTGCTGATGTCTTTCTCTAAACAGATTCTAGGAACTGGCGATTTGAGTAACAAGCTGATCATTAAAGATGGTTCTCTTTCAGCATCAGGGAAAGATAAGCTTGAAGCTGTTGGTTGCACTATAACAATTTCTCCTCATCAATACACTTTGGTTAATTGAAGACCTAGGAAATTTGAGCTTTGCAGATGTCTTTCACTAAACAGATTCTAGGAACTGGTTGTATAGGGTTAATTCTACAAAATTGAAGCTTGCAGAAGTGAACTTCCCCGAACCACCCTTGAAAAATTGTTGAAGTCGAAACAGATTCTGAAAACACAGTGGATGTATCACAAAGGCCAATTCAACATTATATGGTGGATTCATAATTTTATTAGAAGTCTTGTTTCAGTTTTCAGCAAAGTAGGAGTCGGAAATGTTATTACGTCCCAAAAGAAAAAAAAAAGGTGGCAGACATTTCCATCTAATGTAGTTAGGACTGAAAAGCTCATTAAAGAATGGGTTGATTCGCTACTTGCATTAGTTTTCAATTCCTAATAGACACGGAAGGAGCGATTTCATCCCAATGAATTTAATTTTCCTATCGAAAGAGGAAAAAAAAAACGATCAACAATGAGTGTGGTAGCTCAAAAGTAACAAATTTATGATCACGATAACAATTAGTTGCATTCCATTCTTTGAATGTTCATGCTTCCAATCAAGTCGTTCGATGTAGGTATGTATCAATGGCGCATTGGACATGCCTAAGAAAATTCGACGTAGGTATGTATCAATGGCGCATTGGGCATGCCTAGGAAAGTAATCTATACAGGTATTCAAGTTAACGGAGCTTTCATAAGCTTAAGGAAAGTACGACATGAGCCTAATTGATGCACTCTTGGCACGAGCAAGAACAGTGCATGTTTCAGCTATGCCTAAGCTAAGAAAGGAAGCTCGAAGTAGGCTAACAATGGCTTATGCGCAAGTTCAAGGATTATATTATGCCAGGAAAGAACTTGAAAGCTATTGATGTATAGCACCCCGAAGCTAACAGCTGACTAATCCAAGAGATTAACTAAATAACGAGGTACTAAGAATCTAAAACATTTACTTAAACATTTAATTAAGAAATCTGCTATAAAATTTATCCCAAAATTAGCCCCGTTCTGAAATACGTATATACAAGAACTCCTCTCAAACGATACATATACGATAGTCATTTGGTTTACAGATAGAATATACAACATAATAAACATAACCGAAGTTAACCAACTAACAGACTCGACACCTCAAAGCTTTCACAACGCAACTCTGATCTGTCTCTGAAACTGAAAGTGGGAATGGGTGAGCACATCATCCCTAAAAGGGGTGCCCAGTAAAAATAACATTTAACTTTCAAGTAATCATTGGAAATGTTTTGAAAAAAATTCATGTTTTCCCTAACACTAAAATACAACCAATTCACAGAGGTAAACAATCATGTATATGGAACTAACTCCTTCCAAACAATTTATATAATATGGTAACTCGTCCTGCACCTAGATAGCTATATGGTGACTCGTCCCGCACCTAGTCATTGCATAAATAGGTATAAATGAAGGAGCAGTATCCTATATACCACAGATGGAAATTCTCATTTCCAAACAATCAAATGGAAATTCTTATTTCCCAAACAATTCATAAAGACGAACAAAGCACTACGATTCCTTTCCAAGCAATGGAAAGATTAAAAGAAATAACATAATTTTCGTAATTCAAAGTTAAACAATGCATGGAAAGCACAACCAAACAATGCATGAATTTGTTAAACATGAACTTTTGTAAAAGAAACAATATTGGTTACAAAAGAGTTAAATATAGATTCTCACCTCTTTTGATGACAAGCCACGCCTACCTCGAGATCCATGATCCACTGGTTCATCATTTGAATCGATCGTTGTTAATATAGACTAACTTTTAATCACACAAGAATTCTAAGAATCTAGCCAAAATGGCTCATACAAGAATCATACAAGTCTATCTAATGGTTCTAAGCCCATTTATGACTTTCCACCTTTTCATTCTCCATTTTTATCATAGCTAAGGTTTACTAATTCAATTAGGTTGGTTCTACAATCCATTAAATAAGTCTTAACAATATCTACAACTTTGTAGAAGGAATCAAAGGCTAACTCGGACCATAAGGGTCTGAAATATCAAACTAAGAATACAAGATACTAAGCCCAAGTTCTCTAAACAGGCCCATTAAGTTAGGGTCCAGACCTCTGAGTCAACTAACAGTCTTTAACGGTCAACATACGGTCAGAGGATGTAAACTAATAGTCAATGTCTAAGTCAAGGTCAAAGTCAATGGTCAACTGAGTCAAATCGGTCAAGGTCCACTGAGTCAAGTCTGGTCACTGAGTTAACTCAATCAGTCATCTAAGTCAGCTAAACAATTTGAGTCAGCTAAACTGACTAGGATGACTAACATGCATGCCCTCTATTTCATCTTCACTTCTATTCTACCAGGCTAAAACACAAATATCAAATAATTCATTTAAAAACAACTTCACAATTCAATCTCAAATACAAAATCTATTACCTTAATCTGCAGTTGCAAGCTTTCACAAAGTACATTGCTAGAACAGCATTACAATCAACTTTATCTCATTCTCTACCCTCATCCCAAAGTCTCAACCACATAATCTTCTTTTGCTGGATCAAACACCTTATAGTTCAATCCACTAACTGCAGGTCATCTACAAAACTTATACACATCCATTCTCTACTCAATTCTAACAACAGTGAATTACCACACATCTCAGATTCATCTTCTTTTTATAACCACCATTAACTCAGCTTCTACTAAATTCATTTCACCCTCTTAACTGAACTGTCAAACTACTCATTAAACCACAAACACACACATAACAACTATCATTAAAATAACCCCAGCCACTTTGTTTACCACAACAGCCTCCAACAAACCATTTCTATTCATTTCCCACTTGCACTTTTTGCAACACAAACCAATACTAGTTCTCATATATTAGACCATGTATTACCTCAATCTATATCAATTCCATTGGTAATACAGATACAAACCCAATCCATAAGTATAGCTTCAATCTTTATTCATTACCTCTATCTTCTTAGACATACAATGCAACACGATTCTCTTATTCAGTTTCACTAAAATCCAATACAAACCTCCGTAATCAAACTCATATCATTACTCACAGCATCAACACATTCTCATGATAAAACATCCAACTCAAGCCTCTTCCCTGCATCCAACAGCACCACCAAGTTGAGCTATATCATCACATTAGACGAATGTCTACCAATCCCGTTAACCACGACTTCAGTATAATTACATCTCAATTCATCTAATATTTCAACTCCAGTAATCATGTAATTACACTAAGCCATCTGCCAGTTAACTTAAATTGCATCTCAAAACAGTATCAACAACTAAACAGTTTCATCTCCATCACATTCTCCATTTATCTAACTCAACTATGAACCCATTATAATCACATAACTTTAATATAAGAACCAAATAACTTTGCTAAGTTAACTGAAATGAAAAATTACCTCAGAATGATCTTACTCGAGTAATCATCTCAAAACTATAAACACCCAACAACCTTCATCACCATCTTTGATTTACGTAGGAACCCTAATTCACCGATTCTTCATCAGCAACATCTATAACTGATAAATTAACACAAAACCCATCATCAATCATCCCTCTGAATATCAATTCTATCTTCTCTGGGTTTAATATCTTCGAACTCATCTCTGAATCAACTCAGAAACCCTAATATCAAATTCAGATCACTCTTCAACCTTATATTTTAATTCGTAATAAACCCAACTTAATTGAATCCTCTAAACCGTCGTCTTCATCTTCTAATTCAACAACAGATAAAAACATCATCACTACTACTACTCCAAGTTCTTCTCTACCTCTTATCGATAACAAATCTTCCATTTGATCTGTCGAATTCGCCAGAGAAAGAAGAGCGAGAGAAAAAGAGAAAAGAGAAGAAGAAAGAAGAAAAAACAAGATAAGAAAGAATAAGAAAGAAGATATGAAATAATGCATCAAGATTAGCCTTTATGGTTTTAAACCCTTCGAAGAACAAGGGTAAGTTGGAATGATGTGGAAGCTAAGTTTTAAGGTAACATTCCTCCTAAGCATGCTTGCAAAAGAAAATAGACGTGTATTTTCCTGATGCGAAGATGAGTTTTAAGGTCCGGTTAGTAGCATCAAATCGGCGTATCAGGGAGTTATGGCATGTGCAGGGTGGTGCGTTAGGCGTAATTTTCCGGTCTGTCACATAAGTGGTGACGAATGTTGTTATTGCTTCGGCAACATGGAAATACAGGGGCAACAAGGTTCTTCAGAATATTACACCTGATCCTGACAAAGTTGGTTCATAAAATTATTGAGATCATTTGCTAAAATCAAACAAGTAGTAAGGCTGGTATCTACTCAAGATAGGTTGAACATTTGGTGGTATGCTCCAGTAAATGGAGTCTTAAATGTTAATTACGATGGTTTGTTTCATGAATTAACTAAACATGGTGGTATATGCAAGACTAATTCTACGAAATTTTGCGTGGAAATCCAAATGAGAAAAATGTGCTTTCTCCAAAATGAAGCACTAAGTCCGGAATATTTAGGATTTCTTGGAGGTAGGATTCATAGAAAATGGGCTTAAAAACTGAAGATGGCAGCAGTGAACTTCGAAACAAATTCTGAAGTCCCAGTGGATGCATTCAATGAAATGCCAATTCAACATTATCTGGCAGATTCATAATTTTACTATAGATGTTATTTCAATTTTTCAGCAAATTAGAACTTGGAAATGTTATTACATCCCAAAACAGAAAAATAATGAGGCAGATATTCTATCTAATATGGCTAAGAATGAAAAGCTGACTAAAGAATGGGTTTGGTTCTCCACTTGTAATAGTTCTCAACTCTTGATAGACATGGAAGCAGTTGTTTCATCTTAATGAATTCAATTTTCTTACTCTTTTTTTTCTTCTAATTAATAGGTTGGTTTTGTTTTTAGAGAAAATTAAGGAAATTAAGATAACTAATCATTGAAAGCGGTCCTCATGACACTTTTCAATAAAAGAAGTGAAGTGAAATGGTCCCATGACACTTGTCATCAAAAGAAGAAAAGTGAAATGGTCCACATGACACTTGTCATCAAAAAATAATAAGAGAAAAGTGGTCCCAGAAAACTAAAGTAACATTTGACTTTTCCAATTAGGAAACCTGCCAATTTTTTTGAAACATCTATTTATATAAACCAGCCTATTATTTAGGAACGAAGGGAGTAATAATAAGAAAGAAAAAAAATGATTGCGGTAGCCCAAACATAATGAGTCTACAAATCATGATCAAATTCCCTTCGCAGATGCAAGATTTCCATCATAAATATCTATCTACAGGTGACCCGATATCTTCCATCATGATTCAGTGATTTTAAATTTTCACTCTGATCCTAAATCTACAACTATGACTCAAATTTTTCAACATAGTCCTAAATATGATCCATAATCTTCTAACGCATTTTCCGTTATGACTTATATTCGCTCCATAACCTAAATCATATCTCATGTTCCGAATATACACTGTGATCCAAAATCTACCACAGTGACCCAAATTTTTTACTATATGGTCCTGTATCTATGTTCAGGATGTCCCATAATTTACATTGTGACACGCAGTCTGTACGAACAACTGAAAGTCTGAAATACCAAGAAAATTGGAAAATACTCTCAGTCTATTCCTTTTTTACATAAAAAAAAAGATCTTATTGATGTGTCACTGACGCCACGAAATTAGTCCCTGGTATTCAGCCAAGGACCCGTCAGGAGCTTTAACGGGTTCATCACTTTTCGATCAAGGGCTTAGGCAGGTTCCTATGGGGATGGATAACCCACCCATTTTCCATGCTAGCTGGCCTGAAAAACTGGCCGAGCTACTATGGTAAAAACGTTAAGCGATTGAGTCTCCACCGTTCCGTTGATTTTAAACCTCAAACGGCTCGTTCTCCGAGAACCGAGAATCGAAACCCTTTTCTAGTAGCAAGTAACAGGTAGGGTAGGAGACAATGTTAACTCCCAAAATAGGACATAGTTTTTACGCTGGATTGCCCAAGCCTTGCACAACCCACGCTATGATGGGCAAAAATCCTTGACGCTTACCGCGCCGCTCTTTTTGTTTTTGGCCCGATGAAGAGTTGATTACCGTGTTTAAGGATTTACGAATTCTCGACCCTTAACGCGGAGAAAAAACTCCCATCCGACCCGGGTTACAGGGATACGGGGATTCGCCTTCACAATCCTGCCTACTGTAGGGATACAGGGTAAATTCCCTTTCCTCAACGACTCTTTCTCCACCGCTATAAAAATGTGACATTCACACCAAAAAATTACACAAAATTTTTTACAAAAAAAATTCTATCTTTATCTATCTAATTCTTCACATGGCAAAGTTTGAATCCCAACTTGACTTGGCTACCCAACTTGATTTTTCCGGAGTGGTACTTGAAGCCGCCATTATTAAGATATGTGAAGGTTATAAAGAAATAGGTAAAAACCAAAGAAGTCTACAAGTTTTGGATATTAACCAAATCAAACCTCCAACTAAGAAAAAACAAAGAAAGTTCAAGGGAAGGAAAATTTGAAGGCAAAGAAGAAGATCAACAAAGGAAACTCCGTTCATGAGCGCATTGATTGGAAGTTTGGTGAAATGAAGAAGATAAACAAGATGAAGAACATTGTCCCAAATTTTTACTTCTAAAGTCTTTATTGTAATAAGTTATTCATTATCTAGATGAATGAAGAGGCACTAATGTAAATTAAAATTTTAAACTTTTAATGAAGGATGCACTAGTTTTATATTAATAATATCTTAAAATTAAAAAATTTGATATAAATGATAGATGCATCATATTTGGGCAGCTAATCTAAATTGGTCATATTTGGACAACACCCTGAAGATAAGATAACAACCATCAACTTGAAAATATTTTTTCACTCTGTTGCGCCATTCGAGCTGACACATTTGCCCCACATCAAATGCGGATTGGCCATTTCGTCGGTTTCGATAGCCTTTAATAAGTGCAACAACAAACAACTTCACATCATTGTTGATTATTCCGAAGCGATGATTTAATCCATTTGCATTTTGATTATTGAGGTTCAATATTTCTTCCTGAAATCTCTGAAATATGCGACTCCATACCATCTCTTGATGTTGGTGTTGTCCATCATTGGTCATATCTTGTATAACAAAAACATAATTCCTGCAAATGGATTGATCTTCAGATATGTTAAATTTGCGAGCTCGAACACGAACATACATATTGGATTTGTGGAGTGAAAGAATGGAGATTGAAGAAATGGTCTGAGTTGAAATGAAATTTGATATTGTATTTATAGGATGATGAAATTATGACCATTAGATGAGATGATAAAAACAGTCGAGTCTAAACCGTTGGCTCTGGAGGTTACACCTATCGATTTTTTCTACACCGAACGGTCGAGCTTATCATCAACTTGATGAATTAATTTTAGGACCTGGCCTGGCCAGTTTGCTAGTTTACCAGCTCCACAGTGAGGAGTTTGCCACACCGGCCTTAGATGTGTGGTGGGTGGGGGGACTTGCCCAAGAAAAAAGAAGGAAAAAAGAAGTTGTATATAAAATTGGTTTTATAGTTAGCTGCACGTAGTTATACCGTGTACGAAACACCGACGCACTTTCTGTCTTTCTCTCTTAAAAACTCCCCCTTTTCATCTTCTTTCTTCTTCTTCTTCTCAATTTGAGAAGACCCCAAATTTGAGATCACACCAGAAACAGAAGAAAGTACAGATTTTTTTCTTTCTTTATCAGCCATGAATCCAGAATAGTAAGTAGTCTTAACAGATTTACTCCTTTTCTTCAACTTTTTTTTTCTTGCATAGATTAGTTTTTATTGGTGTTTTGGTTTTGGAATTGTTGTTTGATTGTAGTAATTGTAGATCGGGATCTAGGGTTTTGACCAGAACATCTTATTTCAATCTGGGTTTCTTCGATTTAGGTTAGATTACTTGAATTGTGTGTTAATTGTATAAACATCCGATTTTTAGGGTTTTTAATTTGAGCGAATTTGATCATAATTTAGAATGATCTAGGGTTGGGAAAAGTATATAGCTTTAGTTTCAAATTTGGGTCTTTTTTTTTGTTTCAGTTTATTGAGGATTGTATGTTGAATTATGAAATTGGGATTCAGAAACTGATTTTTAGGCTTTCAATTTTGACTGGATTGGGATTAGAATTGTGTGTTTTCAGGGTTTTTAATTGTGTTTTGTTGTTTTGCAGTGATTATCTGTTCAAGCTCTTGCTTATTGGAGATTCCGGTGTCGGTAAATCATGTCTTCTTTTGAGGTTTGCTGTAAGTAATCATCTAAACGCATTGAATTGTACTTCTGCATGAATTATTGTGTATTTTGAGAATTTTAACCTCACACTTGGGCCATACTAGCATAATACGGATAGACTGTTGCAAATTTGGGTTCCTTTTCAGCTGTTTTTTCTTATCGGCTGACTGGCTCTTACAAAGTGGCAAACACTTGTCTCATCTCTCTGTTATCACCGGAGATTACTTAGAATAGAAATTATAGAACGTTCAAGACCAAGTGTGCAACAATTCTATATTAGCTGCGTGAGATCTTTACCATTTGTATTTTTGTTTCACAGGATGATTCTTATCTAGAGAGTTACATCAGTACTATCGGGGTTGACTTCGTAAGTACTTTTAATGTCAACCAGGAATTTGATTTTGTTTAAGTTGTGTGTATGTGCAGATTTTGTAATATCACGTATTTTGTTTTGTAGAAAATCCGGACAGTGGAACAGGATGGGAAGACCATTAAGCTTCAGATTGTGAGTTCCTTCTTCCGTTGATAATTGTTTTCTACTGTTTGTAAATTGCATGGTTTTCACCGTGCAATGTAAACATTGAAGGATGTGTTGTTGTTACACTGCTCTTGAATATTACATAGCAGTTGGACAGTGATACTGTAAATGCCGAAAATTTATACATTGTTGTGTATTAGTCGTAGATTGTGGATCGTTTTGTGTAGAATTGTCTGAATTGTTAAAGATCAGTTTTGACTCTAAATGCGGAGGAGTTTGGACTATCTAATTGGGATTTACCTTTTTCCTTGGTCCCTAGGCTTTTTCTTGGTCCGTTTAGTATTATACTTGTGTCGTAATGTTAACATTTCCTGTAAGGTTATTGGGCTCAGTCATAGATTTCTGGCACGTTATATTATCTGGGAACATTTGTATCTCTGAGCTAACTTTTGAAATTTTTCGTTTGTGGTCATGCAGTGGGACACAGCTGGACAAGAACGTTTCAGGACGATCACTAGCAGTTACTACCGTGGTGCACATGGCATTATAGTGAGTTACATGTAACCTTTATCGATGCTTTACCCCACCTCAAACAAGTTACTTACCGTTAATTTTTCCAGGTAGTGTATGATGTCACTGACCAGGAGAGCTTCAACAATGTGAAGCAATGGCTAAATGAAATTGATCGATATGCTAGTGAGAGTGTCAATAAACTTTTGGTTGGAAACAAATGTGATCTCACAGCAAACAGGGCCGTCTCTTATGAGACCGGCAAGGTAATTTAAATCCAACCCTTAACTGTTGAGTTGGTGTCCGATACATGTGTGTTCTTTTCCTTTAATCAATCCTGATAGATCATATGACTCATGTTATCTTCTCCTTTTTATGAAATGATATAGGCTCAGTTGGCATAATCTTTGTATGTTCTTTGTGGTGGTTGTCTTCTTCCCCCCTGTCTTGTGATCAATAAGAGTTAGAGTGAAAAATAATCAAGTCTTCCATGTCCAGTCTTGAGAGATTGTTGCTATTTGCATGCACTTGTTGTTGCAAGTGTGTAAGGCTGAGTATTTGCGGGTGAAAAGACTGCTCTCTTACCCGACTGTCACAGGTCCAAATGTGGTTCAGGGAACTCTTTCCACCCGTACGTATTCACCCTTACTCACTTGCAACAAGTGCACTCACCTAAATCTTTAGGTACTTATGAAGTCTTTTCTTCTTTCCTCTCTCTGTCTTAAGGCACCCCATACCGCATTAGCGGTTTGCCATGCTACTAACTCACAGAATCAGCACCAAAGCAGCAAGTCACTTACACTATGTAGTGCCTATCACGCAAAATACTAAATGCAGGCTGCATCCCAGCTTTTGAAATGGTTATCGATCCTGTGAACTAAACATGTTGTCTCAAAATTGTGGTTATATAGATGTTTTTACGTTTTGTTTGTTTGGGATGCTGCCTCTTACCCTTGTATTTTACTCTCGCATGATTGAGCAACATGTTTTAACTTGGTTTTGTTTCTGTCGCTGTTAATTAAGGCACTTGCTGATGAAATTGGGATTCCATTCCTGGAAACAAGTGCAAAGAATGCCACTAACGTCGAACAAGCTTTCATGGCCATGGCTTCTGAAATCAAAAACAGGTATATACAGATGCAACAACTATAGTTGCCAGTAGTACTTGCTCTCGTAATTTGAACAATTCTCTGTCCATTCATTCTAAACGTTTGCACCCTAATCATACAGGATGGCAAGCCAACCAGCAATGAACAACGCAAGACCTCCAACAGTCCAAATCAAAGGACAACCACTGAACCAGAGCAGTGGGTGTTGCTCCTCTTAGATGAAGAACAAAGTATTACAATGCAATACGCCAATACCTCTCTCCCATCTTCTACTGCACGCATGTAAAACTAGCTAGCTAGTAGGTTTCGTTGTTTCTCTTATTCGTTGTCAAGGCACTTAAAACCAAGTTTCTCTTTGTGATTTGTTGTTTCTTATTGTCATTGTAATTTCATTCTTTTCTCTTTACTTTCTATACTATTTCATTTAAACATTGGGGGCCTGTACAAATCAGGAATATGATCTTATTCAATAGCAGCATTCTTTCTTTGTGTTTATATTCGTTTGGTTACATATCTTCTTGTAATTTTTTTAGTGGAAGTGAAGAAAACCCTGTAACATCCGTAATATTTTCCTGAACTTGCCGAATTCGGAATTTCAGATTTCTGTAGTGAATAATTCTCAGGGATCATCTGGATTGAAACTGTTTTCCACTGGGAGTCTCTGCTATGTGAATGAGATCTCCCATCACGTTCAGATGTGAGTTGAACAGAACGATCTTTCTCTCCTTCCACAGCATTATTTTCTGAAACCGACATAATTTTTATAACAGACGCTCAACAAAAAAAAAAAAAACGTCAGACCAAAATCTCGTGTCTTTGTTCATATATCTTGATTGAATCTTACAGGTAGTGATCCATCCCATAGCCCCAAATTACGGGTATCCACCTCCGATCCTATGCTGTCTGGATTAAGCTCTTGCTGTTCCTCATAGAGCAACACTACCGTCAGAAATTTATGATGTCCAATAGGGAAATTTATGTGTATGGTCATTCGTTTGTAGAAGTCAATCAAGTCATGCAGATGAACCCAATAGGGATCTCCCCCTAATTTGTGAACTTTTTAAAAAGAATTGCTTTTTATTGTTTTACATACAACCTGTCCTTGTCTTAATTGGTGGACTATTTATCAGCTTAATGTGAAGCAACTCCATGGATGGATTTAGATGAATCGTGCTGGAAAATGGCCTTTAGACAAGTAGCAAAACCTGCACCTTGAGGTAAGACGGCTTTTCAGTTTTTAGTTTATTCGATAAATACAATCTCTTTGTACTGAAACTCCCTGTTTAGCATCTTGGATTGACTAAACAACTTCATAATTGGAAAAACGGGAAATTACATGCTTACAGCAACTTGGATTATTTAAACTATGCATTTACGAATGGTTCCAATGTGAGTTGTATAACCAATTAAACATCGCCAGCTATTCCTTATTGAACTGTGATTATTGAGTTTTCTACACAACATCCATCTTACACAAACAACTAGCTACTTGAGATTAATACTTAAGTTGCTTTCTTGTTTCTTCATTTTGTTCAATTTCTCTTCTTCACACAATGGAAGATATACTTATGAGCGGTGCCACAGGAATCCTGAAGAAACTGGCTGGTGTTGTTTCCAAAGACATTGGTTTGGCTTTGGATGTCAAAGATGACTTGAAGAAGCTTAAAACTATGTTGGAAATCGTTATGGCTGTGATGGCCGACGCCGAAAAAAGGCAAGGAAAGGAAGAACTTGTAAGACTTTGGTTGAGAAGGTTCAAGGATATCGCATATGATGCTGATGACGTGATCGATAAGTTCTCCTATGAGGGCATGCGCTGCGTTGACATAGAGGATAGCTCGATGTGAAAGCACATGACAGTTGATAAGTTATGGTGGGATATTCTGACGATACTTCTGGAAGATATCGAATTATGCTACAGATACCTTTGTATATATGCTTACCATATAAGCTAATGTATTCTGGATATTTTAGGTATTAAGTATCAATCAACATTGAATGTGATTGAATCCAATTGTAACACAGCTGTACACATATGTAATATCATTCCATTATAAGTACGATTTCTGTGACTCTTCAAAAGAGCATAGAGAACCATTATTTTACACTCGAAGCATAAGGTCCTGAAATTCGCTTCATCTTCAAACCCTTCACTTAAATTTCGTCTAAAAATGGGTAAAAAGATAAAAGAGATCAACGAAAGATGAAACGAAATTACCGAAGATATGGAGAGTTTTTAGTTGGAAACTACTGCACCTATTCCTGATGGTGAAAGTATCGAACAACTGGACCGACAAGACGCATCCCATGTTATCGAGTCAGAAATTGTAGGAAGGGAGTATGATGAATCCCAGATAATTAAACTTTTAACAACCAATACCTCATCATCATTTGCCAATTATAATCAGTTGCACAACTGGTTTACAATAAGGAGTTGGTAAAGAAATCTTTTGAGTTAACAATGTCGGTCCATGTGTCTGAAATTTTTGATATTGAAATCATCTTAGTAAATATTATGGAGTCCATTACTGAAACTAAGTTTCAGAGGGTTTCGAATTTCTAAGTATTAGTAAAAAATGTCCAAGAAAAGTTAAAAGGGAAGAAGTACCTGCTAGTACTTTACGACATGTGGAATGAAAACTCAGAGCAATGGGAGAACCTCAAATCTGTGTTGCTCGATGGTGCTTCAGGGAGTAAAATATTAATCACTACCCGTAATGACCAAGTTGCATCTATTGTTAGGGGGAGTATTCCTCCTTACAATTTGGATCAATTAGAAGACGATGCATGTTGGTCTATTATCAAGCAAAAAGCCTTCTCTCCTGGTGGAGAAGTTGATGCTCCAAATATGTCAGACATAGGAAAACAAATAGCAAAACAATGCGGTGGTTTACCACTTGCTGCAAAATTTCTTGGAAGTTTATTGCACCTAAAAAAGAAAGAAAGTGATTGGATATCAATTAGGGATGATGATATCTGGAATACTCCAGATAACAAAAGAAAAATCTTATCAGTATTAAAATTAAGTTATAATAAAACAATCTGATGTGAAAAGTAAAAGATCGGTAGAAGACACTGGACGTGATTATTTCAGAAATCTGGCGTGGAACTCATTTTTCCATGATTTCGGGAGGAACGAATTAGGCGACGTAGAGACCTGCAAGATGCATGATCTTGTGCACGATCTTGCAGGAGATGTTTGTGGAAAGAATGAATTGGTATCTCTCAAGGAAAGTGAGTTGGAAGATGTTTCTGAAGTTCGTCGGTTACGGTTAGAACTGGATGAAAAAATATCAACAACATCTTTGAAAAACTTAAGTAATGCAAAGAAGTTGCGAACGATTTTTCTTCTTCAAGGTTCTAAAAATGACCCTTTTATATTCACAAAAATAAACATTTGCGTGTATTACATGTGGGTCAGTCTGCAGATCCTGACTACCTAGAGTTGCAAGCTTAAACACTTGAGGTACCTTCACCTTTATTGTCTTGATCTAAGTGAAGTTATTTATGATCAGTCCATCAGTAAACTTTATAATCTAGAGCCGTTGGTATTGACTAATATGAATATTGGTGTTCAAAATCTTCTTCAAAAACATTCAATCTTTAAAAAATTTAAGACATCTTGAAGTCTCGTGGTCGTATATGGAAGAACTACCTGATTCTGTCACAAGTCTTTGTAATTTGCAAACGTTGGATCTCAATCATTGCGAGTTAAGAGCTTTACCTGAGTCGGCCACTGGTTTAAAGAATCTAAAATCTCTTGATATTTCTTTTAACCCTATTGAAAAACTACCTGCTTTCATCATTAACCTTCACAATTTGCAGACACTAAATGTCAGTAGCTGCGAGAATTTAAAATCCTTACCTGAGTGTGTGAAAATTCTTCATAATCTGGAGGTATTAGATCTCAAAGATTGCTTACTGATAAAAACACTACCTAAGGATCTTGGGGAGTTAATTCATTTAAGATACCTTAGCCTATCTAATACTGACATCACAGTATTCCCCGAGTCTTGTGCTAACCTCGTGAATATTGAGCATGTGTTTTTTCTTCTTGTAAGCTTCCCAAAGAGATGAATAATTGGACAAACCTGAGAAAATTTTATTCCTTGGATTCAATATTAGTGGGTATGGGGAAACTAGTTCGCCTTGAAGAACTGACTTACCAGGTGACGGAAAAGATGATAAACGAGACTGATCATAACGAGGGTATGGAAGAGTTAGGAAACCTAAACTTTTTTGACAAGCTAACTATCTTTCTTCTTGGTAATGTTAAAGATCCAAATGATGCTGAGAGGGCAAATATTAAGGGAAAGCAAAACTTTCGTGAGTTGACTCTACTTTGGGGAACGGTAGAAGAGTCCTCGGACACGATGTGGGACGAGAAGTCGTGTAATTTTCAAGTATTTGAAGCCCTCGAACCTCATACTGGTTTGAAGGATTTGGAAATTATCGGGTTTTTGGGGTGTAACCTACCCACGTGGATGTGTGTTCCATCTTGTCTTCCATATCTGGAAAGCTTGAAACTGAGAAACTTCCGGCAGCTATTGGGCAGCTCCCACGTCTTAGGTATCTTGATCTGGACAGATTGTCTTTCGAGTGTTTGGATATTGTTGGATTTCCTTCTTTCACCAATCTTTTTCTTACTGATATGTTCGATCTAGAAGATATTTTTGATTCACATCCTTGTCTTCAACAACTGGGGATAAATGAATGTGAAATTCTGACAGAGGTTCCTTCATTTCCTTCTCTGCGAACGTTGAAGTTAGACAATATTGATCTCCAGTTAGTAAGCTCAGTTGGGAGAACCCATACCTCTCTTACAAGTCTTTCTTTCAAAAATGTAGAGGAGCTCATATACTTCCCAGCAAATATACTCCAAAACAATTGTAATCTTCAATATCTGGAGATTTTAGAGTGCAATCAGCTTCAGGGATTTCGAGTAAATGAAGACGATGACAGTGACGACGAGGTTACTCTGTTAAGCTCAGAAGTCTACACCATCTCTCTTCAGGAATTGGTTTTCAGAGATTGCGCAGCTCTAAAGTTTCTTCCAGAATTACGAGGGTGGACTTCTCTTCAGAAATTAACCATCTTCAATTGCCCACAAGTGAAGGAGTCTTTAACTTATGATCTCAAATCTCTCTCTCCTATCTGGAAGGACTGTATGTTGATTTTATTCAAAAGGACGAGCAGGAGGAGCCAGAAGATTTATCTGACCTGATTAATTTGTTGGAATAGCAGGCACTCTCTCTTTCTCCCTACCTCTTTATAATTTCATTTTTGGTTCCTCAAATATAAATTTCTGTTACCATCTTCAAAGGTTTTAACTGATAATTCGTCAATATTTCTGGCTTCCGAGTTGATTTGATTTGTTGATTTAGTATGGGTGGTGTGTTCTGCTAAGATAATGTCATTTAACTAAATTAGAGTCGAATACATTTTTTTTTCTTCCAATACTTCCATGATTTACTTTTGTTCGTGTTGTAGGTGTAGGAACGGCTAAGGAGAGACATAAAAGTGATACGACGTATATATGAATTTATGTTCTGTCATTGATTTCAATCCCATGCTCGATCTCTTCTAGTGCAGCTTGCAGGTATGTACCTGGATTGCTTATCTTTTCTTTTTGTGTCTCCTGAGTCCTGATTATTTGACGCATGCTTGTTTTGTATGCTATCATCCTGCAGCTGAAAACAAGTGGATAACATGCAAAATTAGGTATCCCAGAGCAGCTAAAAGGATATGAAATGCCAAATAAAACTCGAGTATTCTTACACCATTATTTGAGTGAGGATGAAGTTCATTCGTCCATGCCTCTTTCCCTTATTTGTATCATTGGTTTTTCTGCTAAATTTCCGTGTCCTGTATGTTTTTCTGTCTCATCAGTAAAGTAAGGTTTTCTGTGAAAAGAAGTTGGGTTTGAGTGTTCCACTATGCTACCAGTTCTTTCTTCCGCTGTGAATCACCATTAAAGATGGGTCATTTTCATTAATCCCCTGTAAATGTTTAACCAAGTCAACCAAGTTACTTACTGTTAATTTTCCAGGTAGTGTATGATGCGACTGACCAGGAGAGCATCAACAATGTGGAGCAATGGCTAAATGAAATTGATCGATATGCTAGTGAGAGTGTCAATAAACTTTTGGTTGGATACAAATGTAGTTCGGTCTTATGAGACTGGCAAGATAATTGCAATCCAACCTATGACTGTTGAGTTGGTGTTGGGTACATACATGTTTAGAAACAATATTGTGCAAGTTTCCATTAGTCAATCCTGACGGATCAATAGATCAACTATCACGCAAAATGCTAGATGCAGTCTGCATCCTGGATTTTGAAATGGTTATCATTTATCAATATCGCAAACTAGACATGCTTTTTCAAAATAGTGGTTATCTAGATGTCATTGCAGTTTGTTTGTTTACGTTGCTGCATCTTTCTCCTTGTATTTGACTCCTGCATGATTGAGCAACATATTACATATGTATCGCGAACATATAAACCACCAATTTAATATATACCAATATATTAAGTCACACGCACTTGTGGTACGTGTGATGAATCATCACCCGGGAAACATATAATCTCCGCCTCACTTGGGTGGGCATAACATCGGTCTGGCCCTGTTATTCTCCACTTACTAAAGGTGAAAATTTAAGAATCCGAATTTATCATCCAATATGAGGTAGTGCCAGTCCGTTTTGTTAATTTATTGTCCACTTACTAAAGGTGAAAATTCGTCGAGCAAGTGTATACTGAATTAAAAAAACCAAAGAAACATCATCATGGGCTATATAAACCACAACATCTTCATTCTCTTCACCAAACTACAGATATTGATAAATCATCAGTCCGTCTCTGTACCTGAATTTCTAATTTTTTCTTAGGAGGAAGCAACAGATTGTAATGGCTCAAATTCATAAGGTTGAAGGTCAATTTGTAGCGAAGACCCATGCTGATAAGTTATACAACATGATTACTCGTGGTGCACCAACTCTTCCAAAATATGTTCCTCAATTAGTTCACAAGTGTCAAGTTCTCCCCGAAGAAGGAGAAATTCGTCCGGGTAGTATCTATGTTTGGGACTACGCAGTCGGTACGTAAATAATTAATTCTTCTGGGTAGTATTTTAGGAGCCACGTTGTCCACATATCATGGTATTTATATTATACGATGTCCATATATTGGGAGGCTATATAGCCATTTCGAGTAAGTGACCTCCCATGGAAGCAAAACCTGCATGGGATTTGTCTGTCCCAGCTATTATAATATATAGGCACATACTTAAATAACCCAGTTACACTGATATATAACTAGTAGAGAGCATGCGATGTACATATATTTTTATTTGTCGGTGTATTTCAAGTATAAAATTTGTCAAATTTACCCATTTTGTTGCCTGGTAAACAGTCTTAGTCGATCTTAATTCATGATAACAGGCGCCACAGAGGGCATATTATCTCCCGTCAGGACGAAAAACAAGGTAATAGCGGTGGATCACAAAAATATGTCAATAACTCAAACAATGTTTGAAGGACACTTTACAAGTGATTACCCAAGTTTTGATGTCACTATTGATGTTACTCCAATCCACGGAGGAGGGAATAATAAAACCATGGTGAAATGGTCATTCAAGTATGAGAAAGAGAATGAACATGTTCCTGCACCAACTTCCTTCATAAAGTTCTTTGAAGTATTTTTCAAAGAGTTGGATGCTAAAATGCTAGAGCACGAAACTTAGAAAGAAATTGGTCGAGATCATGACTAGCTTTACAAAATATTGAATCATATATGCATGTTTCCATGGTCAAGCAATAACGCAATGCTATATATTTCTAGAATGTAACGGTGTGTACGTGTTTGTATTTGTATTTGATGTCTAAATATATAAGACATTTAAATAAAGTTATAACAATCTAGTTAAGTCATTCTCAAGTAGTTTGTCTGGTGACCAGAAGCCCAAGTAATTTTGTTTTGCTTCAAACAGAATGTACTTTTTGTTTACACAAACTATCCTTGAATTTAGTTTCCAATCAAATTTTTGACTTTTTGATTTATTGTGTAAATAAAGGTATCCAAATTTTCCACGTGTATCTTTACAATATTGTTTTGCTAGATTTTTTGTTAAGTAGATAAAGGATAGAATTAGGAAAATTTCCAACTGTTTAACTAGATTTTTTGTTAACTTCGTATTTTACCTCAAAAAATAAAACCTTTATTAGGATTTGGAAGGGGAGGTTTTTAACTTCAATACGGGTCAAGGGGAAAACACATCGCCAAAACTGTGAGATTGTGTGAATATACCCATGTGAGTGGATGCTCCCTGTATAGAAATATTTACATAGGATGCAAGAACACTTGAGGGAACTTCACCATACTTCAGGTAATTCTCGACGATCCAATATTATTTTTTTTGTTTTGTTTCCAAAATTATACAACGCGTATATTCTCTTGCATCAGTAAAGGGTTCGGCTAGTTGATGATAGCCCTTTTAAGCCGAACTCTCTTCTGAGACTCCAACTTTGATGAGTTCGGCTTGTTAGTGATATCAATTTCAAGCCGAACACTCTACTGAGAGATTAAATTTGATAGGTTCGGCTTATTTATGATATATTTTTAAGCCGAAACTTATATGTTCCAAATTTACTTTCCTTTTCATCTTGTCACTTCATATCCTATTTTAATTTTAGATGTAGGTGTGGGTATATGACCATTTCTCGATTTGGAATTGTCCAAACAACTTGAAAAATATGTCGATTGGGTTGATACACTTCCAACATCCGCACGGTACAAGTTTGAGGACGAGATCAAAAGGAATACAAATCAGTTATATATGACTCCAATCTTGTAATTCATGAATCCTCCATTAACAAGAAATCATATATGACTCCAATCTTGGCATTCATGAATACTCCCTTAATTGCTCTCCTTATATAGTTAGGTAGAGGTGTCTGATGCAATTGATTCAAGTTTTCAGTCATGCATTTGTATCTTGATGCTGCGGTTAACAACCCGAATCAGTGGTGAAGCCAGAAAATTTTTGTTGGGTACCAAGGTTCCATAGTAGAGGCACAATGCACATTTGGACAGTCAATTTATTAATGTGAAAATAATCAGGAACACCCATCTTCGTAGCAAGATCATCTTTGAGGGAAGGAGAGGAGTTTGACGATTTTTTTATTTCTTCGAACACTTTTTCTCTTCACAGACCTATCTGAATTATCAGTCATCCATATAACATTGTTCTTTTTACGATTGTATGTAGAAGTTGTGTTATATTCATAATCAGGAATTGGCCCATCACAACATTTTTCCTGATTGTGAAATGAATTTCTAATTGTACACTGAGAAGCAGGTTTTATTACTTCTTTAGACATCAATATAAAAATGTTATGAAGTTTTTCATTCCGTAAGAGAAGATGACATCTTTTTTCGATATGACCCTTTTTTCCGCAATAATAACAATGGATCAGAATGTTTTTAACTATTCTCAAATGAGCATTCCTTGAAGATTGAAAACCAGTGATATTTGTTGCTGAAAGAGGTTTAAAAGTTTCACTACCAGTGATATTCTCATATTGAGAAAGGTTTTTACCATGACCCAAATTTATCTTACCAGTACTTGGAGCATCTATACCTTAATAGCCCATACCACGTGTATCACGATGTTCCCAACATGAAAGATAATTTTGTAGAGCTAGAATTGAATCTTTTCATATTTTATTACAGAGATTTAACCTTATCGAGAGCAGCAGAAAGGTCAGTCTTCAATTATTTTTCTGGGGAGAGAAAACAAATTTCTCTATCATTGAAACAAGTTTGTTGAGAGTCATACCTTGCTTTGCTTTCTGCAAGTCTTTTTTCAACACAAAGAGATTTCGACGAAGAGTTTCACAACGTACATCGTCCTCGCGATGTTTAAGAAGAGATTGCAATAAAATATAACCACAATCATACCCCTTAAAGAGTTTTCTCATTTTTCTGTTTTCTAGACAAAGAGGAGTCAAAAACTCAGCCAAACAAGATGTTGCCTTCTTTTTCTTTAGGAGATGATCACAAAGATTGATGTACTGTGAGACTTCCTCATCAACATCATGTACCTATTTTGAATCACTTTCATCAGAAAGTTCATCCAAATGTTCATCTAAGCATGCTTTCCAGTTATACACAGATTTAGATGACAGAGAAGACGTGAGAGATTTATCAGGAAAAACAAGAATTTGGACCAAGTCAGAATGTTTATGAACTGATGATGCGTTGTAAGAGATATTATCGTCCATAGTCAGATCGCTATAAGCACAGAGTTATGAGGTCTTAAAGGAGTTTGCATGCTCTGATAACAATTGAAAAAGCAAGGTCAAACAACCACGCCCAATATTTCGTTTTGGCAATCTGTATGGTCAAACTGAGAAATATTTTCTAGATAATCAACTAGACAGTTAGACTCAATCTTTAAAAAAGTATATCAAAGAGTTATATCTCAATTTCTCAATTCAATCAGCAATCAAACAAATAGGAATTTGCGAGCCCGATTGCATAAGAGAAATAACTTAGACGGTATGTCGGCATCACAAACCAATATCCAAGTGTCAATCAATTCAATCGATAACCCAAAGGACGGATTCAAGAACTGATTGAACTTAGCCTACAACCTGTGATATTTCAATTATATAAACAAACATAATGCGGAAAGGAAATAAGACCAGAAATTTTGTTAACGAGGAACCGCAAATGCTGAAAAACTCCGGGACCTAGTCCATCTTTGAACACTACATTGTATTGAGTATCTACAGACACTGTCCTACTACCAATGCACTTCAGACTGGAATGTAGTTGAGCCCTAACCAATCTCACACTGATCAAGGTACATTTATACTCCGTACGTTTCAGAACCCCAGCAGGATTCTACGCAGTTGATTCCCTTAACTGATCTCATCCGCAACTAACAATTGCTACGACCCAAAGTCGAAGACTTGATAAACCAATATGTCTCACACAGAAAGTCAATTGATATAGATAAATATGTCTCCCACAGAAATACCTATGAGTTTTGTTACGGCTTATGATAAATCAAGGTGCACAAGAACCAATAAACCGTACTTATATTCTCGAAGAAACAAAAGAAAAAGATGATGGGTAATGAAGATTCTTCACGAAGAAACAAAAGAAAAAGATAAAAAATTATGCGAAAGGTAGGTTTCACAAAAATAAAATCAGGGTTTCACTCTATGTTGACAAAAAAAAGAATCGAAATCATTTGATTTCATCATGCAAATACATATTTAACAAAATCAAATATTAGGGATTCAAATTTTATTACCTGGACATCCCTTTCTCCTTTCCATTCGACGCCATGGATGAGATATCTTCTTTCATCTATAATTGATTCAATTAAATCATCAACTACACCCACTGTCCTATTGATTCAATCGAATCGCCTTTTCGGAAACATAGCAGAGGAGAAGAAGAAGAGTATCGGCTGGAAAAATAAAGAGAGTGGGTATCCAAAAAGCGGAATACTTTATCAAAGTTCCCCAAAATCTTCCATCTCATGAGTTTCTATCTGGATTACATTACTTGGCTTTCTTACTAGGATTCCCTGAAACATGACGTACTGAAAACTGAAGAGTAAATGTGATATATACGTGCATGAACCGCATTGGGACATTGTCAGGTCCGGCAATTTTGATGAAACCTGTTTTGAGACATACATTTATCTAAGTTCGGCTGAAAAGTTATTAGCCGAACCAAGTCAAAAACATAGGTTATCAGCAGAACCTTGAGCATGGCTCACAAAATTTGAGTACGCCTCAAAATATGTTTCATTTTGATTGATTAATTCAAGCCCACGGGAGGAAACTCCATTTGGGATCCTATATTTCATTGGGTTTTTCAAATTTCAGGTAATGAAGTAAGTATATACTGTAATCTGTATATACACGTCTAGTAAAGACATTTGTAATGATGAAGCCCATTATAAAACTTGCAAGTCTTGAAGTCCAGCATGAAAAAGCAAACAATGCAGATATATGTTAGTCAATCACAACAAGAGTCACATTGAACCAAATTCTGGCGAACCAGTGTCCTTAATACGACATGCATCTCTTATTTTGCGGACATGGCACTACAAAGGAAATAGAAGATGAAACCATTTGGAACCTCACTCAAGACGGTAAAGTCACTGTAAAATCTCTATACAACAAGTAAAACATCGACATAACAATCAACTCAACGAAATGGACTTTTATCCGGAAATTGAAGGTCTCCCCCTCGATTAAGATGTTTATCTGGAAAATGGCTCATGCTATAGCGAAAGAATATCTGCAATATTTGCGAACATGAACACGACCTGTCGGTTATGTCATATGCACAATGAATTTTTAACTCGTATCTCTCTTGATTGTAATTTTGCAGCTCAAGTTTGGAATCACCTAAACTTTAGAATTACACATGTAAAACAAAATGCTATAACTTGTCATGATTGGTTAAATAGTCTATTTAATTCGAAGAGCAGAGACGGGGAATACCTGGGTCGTGCGGAATTTTGTAGTACAATTTCACGGCATATCTGGAAACTGGAAAGCCAGATGAAACAAGAGCATGAGTAACAAAGACCAAAACAGCTGGGTTACTACCAAACAATAGTGAAAGACATAAATGATTCTTTATATGTGAATAATAACAACTATGATCTCTCTCAAACTCTCTTCTACAATCCTATGCAGGATGAAAATCTAAAAATATCTATCAGTTTCAACAGCTATCCAGGTTTCATTAGCATGTTACCAGATATCTGGTAGTGCGACTCGACAATGAGACTATCAAAACTTTGACAGATGATGCAGGTACATATAGAAAAGCTAGAGGAGAATACTCAGGGGTGGAATTCAAGAGAACTCTTTGCGCAGAATGGACGCTAAACTGCTTTCCAGTGGGCAACTGACATCACATGGGTAACTTCAGCAACGAAGCAAAACTCTTGGTAAAGTTGGTTAATCCACATTCTTCGTAGTAATCGCGAGTCTTTCCCCTGGATCTTTCTGAATATTCAGGCATTATTGGTCATATAGCAGTTCCATTTTAAAAGAAGATGGTCATATGCAAATTGGTTACAGAATCCATTGAAAGAAGACTGGAGGTGTAAAAAATATTTTTCTATTTTATTAATACAAAAGTTAGGTGAGCAAAACTCATAACAAAATAAACAAAGAGACAACACTAGTCACTAGTACAGCTTACAAATGTATATTCTTGCTTCTTCAACCACCTATATCTACTGGCTTTTTCCGTATATCCATCTTTTCTGTCGAACCAGTCAGTACCAATTTTGAACACAAACCACCAAGAGAAAGTAAAACACAAACAGCCTAGACTAGATGGATCACCGTATCCGCTTGCGACCATTTCTAAAGAAACCAAGAGAAGAAAAAAAAATTGTCTGTGCAATGGTCGCTTACTATTTTTCTCACATTTTATAAGAGATTGCTTTCCTCTTTCATTAATTAGAACAGCAGTTTCTCTGGCTTGAATTTCCTGATGCATCAGCAACGTTAATGGTGGTACCTTGGCCAGGGAGTCCGGCTGATGCAGCTGCTTCCTGGGCTGCCAATGCCTTCTTGCTTACAATGTGATAGATTTCTGTCAAAATAGTCTGAAAAGCCTTCTCTATGTTTAGTGCCTCCAATGCCGACGTCTCAAGAAATGAGAGTCCTTCCTTTTCAGCTATAACTTGAGCATCATCCTCATTTACTGCCCTGAGATGTTTCAAATCTGATTTATTACCAGCCAGCAGAATTACAATGTTCGAGTCAGCGTGATCCCTAAGTTCACGGAGCCACCTTTGCACATTGTCAAAGGTTTGCCTCTTTGTTGTATCATAGACCAAGAGTGCTCCCACAGCTCCTCTGTAGTAAGCACTGGTGATTGCTCGATACCTTTCTTGACCTGCTGTATCCCATATCTGAGCCTTAATTGTCTTTCCATCCACCTGTTTCAAATTACAAAACCAAACACCATGTCAGCTCTGAACCTTGTACTGCATATAAATCACAAGCAGTAGAACTAATTACATTTCAAAATCCAGCTACAACTCTATCCAATTAAGCAAAAATAAAAATAAAATTGGGTATTAACTCTAAAATAATAGGACGCTTAATCATTTAACGTTTATCATCTAGTCTATCTATATCTTTCCCTGGTACCTCTCCTCATCTAACCAAACAAAAGATGGCGAAATCTGTTGATGATTGAAATAGCTATATTATCTCTATGTGGAATACAGAAATCAAAATTTCAGCCGAACTCCTTCCCAATCGTATATGAAGCTATCGAAATAAAGCACAGAAAAAGCTTGATTCCACATAATTTTGATCCTTCCTCAGTTGACCTTAACTCTAAATCCTATCCAAACTTGCTGATTTAGAAATTAGGAATGGAAACCTTAATACAAATGGTAAAGATATCTCCAGACGTAAATATATGTAAATGAAACATGTATATAAAGAGGCAATGACATTGTTAATGTTCTTCGAACATTGTTGAAGATTCATGAGTACCCGACTTCATCGATTCAATATCACCAACAATTTTTTAATTTTTTTCAATCTCAAGCTCAACAAATTGGTTGATACAACAACCTCTAATCGAATCTAAACCCCTAATTTTGAAATGTTTAACAAAGAAAAACTTAATCAATTTGGTATTAGACAAATTCACAGGAACTAAAATCAATGTAAGATCAAAACTCCCAAATTATTACTTAAATTAAGAGAAATTGTAATTACCTGCAAAGTTCTGGTAGCAAATTCAACACCAATAGTTGATTTAGATTCCAAACAAAACTCATTCCTTGTAAATCTGGAAAGAATATTAGATTTCCCAACACCTGAATCACCAATCAATACGATCTTGAATAAATAATCATATTCCTGATCTACCTTCGCCATACCTTTCTTCTCCTTAATTCACAAAACCTGCATTTCAAAATAAAAAAAAATCAAGAAATTGACACAAAAAATCCTAATCATCTTCAGATCTCATCAAAACAAAACCCTAACCCTAAATCAAACATACCAGAAATGCAAATCAGAGCGAGCAAAATTGAACCAATCGATTTGTGTGAAGAAGAAAGAAAGGATAATGAGACGATTATTTGAGGAAATTGCGGGAGATTAATTTATTTATATAAGTTAATAAATACTTTTTGGGGAATGGATGGTGAAGTTAACTCAGAGGCGCACGTTAATTTGATTGAGTCGGCAAAGAGACAGGGTGGATGCCAACTGTGTTTGTTGTTGGACTTATTTATATATGCTTTCAAAGCTTCTACTGGTGATGATTAGATACTTGGTCATTCATCATTGTTAAATTGCAACTTAAGTGTTGTTCCATGATTATCCGACCCTACTAAGGCTGGGCACTGTGATTATCACCGATTAGATTTTCTTTGGCATCATCCAATAACGAAAATTGAAAATTATGCCTAAAATGAAAATATCAGTTTTTTTGAAACGGATGGAGCACTTCGTTTTATTAGTTGCAACAGAAAATTAGTTAATTATACATCCTTAGTGGTGGTTTGCATAATTATTATGCATTTCATTTTCAAAAATTGTGCCTAAAAGGATAAACACCTACGAATTTTTCGTAAAAACTCTAAATTTGATAATGTTGTTTGTACTCATTGCGTAGATTTCTTCAAAAGCTTTCCAACGAGATAAAATTTGTAAAATTTCAAGGCACGGATTTTTAGATATATTATATTTTAGTTTGTTTTCCAATTATATTCCTGAAAAATATAGGATAGTTAAAGAGTTAAAGTAATTAGACTAAAGGGGAGGGGCGGTCGCGTCATTTCAAATGGGACACCAAATTTTGGTTGCCAGCACCAAACAAAATTCAATCTTTTTGCTTCAATTTGGAAAAAAAAAGTCACGTGCCACATTGACACAAAGTCACCATATATAAAGTTCTTCCTCGTTTTACTCGGGCGGCCTAATTAAACAGGGGTCCATTATTATATGATACTTGTAGCTGAAAAGTTAGGGGAAAAGAAGTATTTTTGGATTATCTCAACCATGTCATGTAAATTTTTAAGTTTATTTTTATATGCAAAGGCCTTCAAAAAGGCTAATGGTCCTCCTTAACAAAAGACCTAAGCCAAACATGAGGGACATACCAGTACATAGACGACTTGTTGTTTTTCCCACTTAGCTAGTTCATGAGCAACAAAGTTACAAGTTCTAGGTTGGAAAGAGAAAATACAGTCAATAAAAGAAGAAGCAAAAAGTTGAATGTCTTTAAAGATTGCATCAGTTCTAGGAGATTCAGCCTAGAACTTTCTTCAAAAAAACCTAGATAGCTCTAGCTTCAGCCTCTTCAGCAGATTCCACGTCAAAAACAATAAAATAGCAGAAAGAAGCCTTACTGGAGAAGTCCCTCATCACATAGCCTGCACCATTATGCATAGTAATGTCATCATAAGCTTCATCAGTGTTACATTTAATCCCTCCAAAAGTTGGGGGCATCCAGTAGTCACTATAGGAAATGGTATGGCAAGGAGAGAGCTCTAGTTTTCAAAGTGAGGAGCATAATCTTAACCATATGATGACAACAACATGATTCTCCTGGAGATTTCTAAAAACTAAATTGTTCCTACTAGTCCATAAAGACCACAAGACAGCAACAAACATGCAATGCATATCAATAGGATTTCTAGTAATAGGGTTCATCAACCAGAAATTCAACCAATCTATCATAGAACTAGAAGAGAAAAAATAAGTACTGGAAAAAAAAGAAGCCAGACTCCAAACATGAATAGTAAAAGGACACATAAAAAGAGAATGAATAATGGACTCACAAGGGTCAGAGCATGGATTACAAGTGATAGAATGCATATGCATACATGTTTGTAAAACAGTTTTAGAAGGAAACACATTTCTAGCAGCTTTCCAAGTAAAATGCTGAATACGGTGAGACACATTGATTTTCCAAATGCACTTCCCAATTTTATTACAAGGGGAGGGCCCAAACCCTTTAAGTCCCAACTAAGCATATTTAGAGGAATATTGACCATTCTTTGAAATCTCCCAAGCCCTCCTATCAGGAGTACACAACTGACTTAAGAAAATAGTAATGATCTTCTGAACGGAAGAATAATCAAAGTGATTGTTTAACTTATTTTAATTCCAAGATCTAGTAGTCTCATCAATGAAGTAGGAGACTTTGACACAAGGGTCAAGAGGAACTAGAGGATTAGGGGTAGCAGATAGCAAAGTATGGATCCATTTATCACACCAAGGATCAATAAACTTTCCATCTCCAACAATCCAGGAAATAAAAGACTTAATCATCTCTTTCATGGTATGTAAACATATCAAAGTCAAGAGAAGTCAGTAGGGCAAGCAACATTAAGGAATTCAGTCATAAGAAAGTATCTAGCTTTCATCACAGTACCTAGGAGGCAGTCAGGATTCTCTATGATTTTACAAGCATTCCTAGCTTGCATAGCCAAGTTATTAAGTTCATCTTTTTTAAATCTTAGACCACCTTCGGAATTATGGGAGCACAAGGCATCCCATCCCAGAAGATGGAGCTTTCTTTCCTTGAGATCTAAGGTATCTCCCCACCAGAACTGACGTAGGTGGGAAATCCATTTTCCTACAAAGATACTTAGGGATAAGAAAAGCACTCATTTGGTACAAAGGAATAACCTGTCCAACATGCTTAACCAAGGTAGTTCTAGCAGCTTGGGATAAAAGTCTATGAAGCCAAGAAGTAATTATGGCATCAACAGCTTGAAGAATACCCATATGGGTCTAAATTTTAGAGGACTGGAAAGCTATAGGGGTACCAAGGTATTTTTCTCCTAGATCTCTATTATGGATATCCAAAATGTTAGATAAATGATTCATAAGAGGGGCATGCAACTTTTTACTAAACAAAATACCCGATTTATCAAAATTTATTTCCTGACCAGAAGCCAAACAATACTTTTGAAGATAATCTTTGATAGTTTTAAAATATTTTTCAATAGTTTTGGAAAACAAGAGGGAATCATCAGCAAACAAGAGATGTGTCATGCAAGGGGCATTCTTACAAACTTTAATACCTTATACCCATCCTTTACTGGTCAGGCCATCAATATAAGCAGATAAGGCTTCAGAGCAGATAATGTAAAGGTATGGAGATAAAGGATCTCCATGTCTTAGGCCTCTTTCAGGTTTTATAAGACCAGTAGGACTATCATTAATAACACAGAGTATGAGACAGTAGAAAGACATTGATGAGTAAGATCAATCCAATGTTTAGATAAACCTATTTTATGTAAGACTTTGACAAGAAAAGAATCACTCTAATTTATATCATAAGTTTTGGGCATATCTAGTTTAATAGAAGCAATACCTTCTTTATTTTTATGATGATTAACAACATAGATAGCCTAATTGGCTAAAAGAATGTTATCAAAGATGCTTCTTTTAGGGACAAAAGCACCCTGATTTTGATAGATAATATTATCCATAAGTGGTTTAAGTCTATTAGCCAGGATTTTGGATAAAATATTATAAACAAAATTACATAAGCCTATTGGTTTAAAATGAGAAACGAGTTCATCTAGAGGGACCTTAGGGATCAAAAAAATGTTGGTAGTATTGAAATTTTAGCTAGGTGACCAGTTCTAAAACTTGTTTGGATCATGTCTATAACAGCCTACCCAATAATATCCCAGTGTTTTTGATAAAACATGCATGTGTAGCCATCAGGCCAGGAGCTTTTTTTCCACCCATTTGAAACACAAAGTTCTTAATTTCCTCAGCAGTGAGGGGGAGATTCAGATTAGAGTTATCCTCAGCAGAGAATTTGACAGGAAGATTTGTGAAAGATTCAGGTGGGATGTGTGTTGGGGTGGTTCAGTAACATTGGTGTCGGGAAGAGTATCATTAGTATCTGCATGGTTTGTGATATCTTTGTATGATGGTGGTTTATAGTTACATGTTATTAAAGTTAGTGAAATAATAAGACATCATTAACAATAGTAGAACCCCCAGAAGTATATGCGGTGTATAACACATGTGGAGGAACCACAAAAGCATAGGAATTTAGATCCAATTTTTTATTATTGTTTGCAATGAGGGAGACTACCAGAAGTTGAATACATCCAAATATAATAATGGTAGATGGGATGTATTGAAAATGGGGAGAATATACGGGGGTGCACGTGGGATCATCAGCCCCATAAGTTTGGTGAAAAATTGTATTTCCTATATGCGTTTACCGTTGGATTTAAACCAAAGACCTTCCCAATATTTACACGATATACCAGAATAATCCTAAACAAACTTCATCCTCTATTCCCGTATTAATCTCCAACTCCATGGAACTACTAAAGTGCCCTAAAATATAGGATTTTTTCTGCACAAGAATCCATCCACGTCACTTTATCCCAAAAACCTGATAGAGTATTATATAAACAACTAAAAATTAGTTAACCTCTTCATCGCTTTCATATAAGGCATGGTTTTTACTCATCAATTTTATCTAATTGATCATTTGTTTTTCGTTGGCTGTAAGTAATTTTTCTATGATAAAAATGGGTTATTTTTTTGAAAGATTCTAACAAATTGAGTACTTATTTATCGATTTGTACAAACACCATGATGTGTCGTTATTTGGTTATTGCATGGCTTAATAGTCATTGATTACTTCGTTTATATGGTTAATTAACCTATAAGAATCATTGGAGTTCTGCTCCTATTTCAGTTGTATGAATTCTTCCATGTTGTTCTGTTCATATTCAACAAAGATAGTGAAATTCCTTTCATTTCATCATCTTTAGAAATCTCTGCAAGTTAAATATGCATAATGAGTTATCACTTTGGCTCAAGTTCTATGCGACTAGGGGGAGTTATTAATGATCTTCAAGGATAGATTGTGCCCCCATTGAGATTTTGTTCTGGATTCGCTACTGCATTGAAAGGTGGTATGAAATAACAAATAGGATCTAAATGTGGATGTGATGTTCAACTCAAAGTTTGATTTGGTGAGGTGAAAATTGATTTTGGGTGTAGGGACTTTGGTATTGCTTAGAGTAGAGCTGATAGAAATAGGATTCATGTAGCTAATCAAAGTGCCCCAAAATTCAATGGTGCCTCCAAACAGGTGCAGCAATTTCTGAACCTGCATAAAATCAAAAGCCATAATCCCAATAAGCCAAAACTAGGTTTGGTGGCTTACCACTCATAATGGCAGAACCAAAGGGACTAGGGAGAGAAGGGAGATTAGGTTTGGCATATTAAGGCGATAGGTTTGAAAGGGTGCAATTAAGCCAGAACTAAAAGGTTAGACATTATTGATGATGAGTAATATTTTTCAAAGCGTCATGATAGTTCTGGGTACTATGTATGAGGTATTGAACCGACGTGCATGGTCTAGACACGACCCTTAACCAAACACCTTAAATTTGCTATGAATAGTATTGATTAAGGGTCTATAAATTGGGTTTAGAAAATGGGACGGAGGAAGTAGTAGCTAATAGTGGCACGGAGTAGATCAACTAATAGTGGGACGGAGGGAGTAGTAACTTTTATAGTCAGAAAAGGAAAAAATTAGGAGAAAGAATAGAGGTTTAGAAAATGGCAAACTCTGATAATCAAAATCTTCCTGAGAACCCTGGTAATAATCTTCCTGTAAATCCACCATTATCAGCAAAGTATCATCAAGCCAAGAATTTTGCATTCTTATTGAGTTATCATGAGATAGAAAAGTTGAGAGATAAATTACAAGAGGAGATAAACAGAAGTACACATAAAATGGCCCGTCGGAGACAAGAGGAGGAAATTAATGCCTTATTTGCTGCATGGAAGATGAAGCATTTTGCAAGAGTTGACAAGAGAAAGGAGGAGAGATCATAGAAATTGGAGAAATGCAAGGGATATGGGAGTGCAATTGAAAGTGAATCTGAGGAGTCTAAGAGTGGTTTTGAGTATCCAATGGAGGAGGTTGATACCAGTGAATAGGATTCAGATGCTGTTGAAGAGAAAGAACAAACGAAAGTATATCATGAGAGGAAGCTTCGCATGAGGTTTGAGGATGAAAGGGCCAATCCAAGGATTTTTTCCAGAACCATACGTGAAGGAAAGTCAAGTGATGACGATGAAAATCTCTTAGAGAATGAGAGTGATGAGGATGAAGATAGTGATGAGAGTTCATCATCTGATGATAGTCACGATTCTCCTGCATTGCCTGGCAGTGATTATAGTGCGCAATACGAGGAAGAGTAGAATTGGATCTATGATGGAGAAGACTTTTAGAAGTCCCTCCAGTGGTATCAATAGTAGCCAAGTGAAAAGAGTTTGAAAATGGTTAACAAGTTTTTGACAAATTGGCTATCCTGATACTTGCTCCTTGTCTTTTTGATCTTTCTGTAGATGATGGTAATGTTGAAACTCTTTTTATTCTTCTCCTGACGGTCGATTTTGTTTTGAATTTTTCTAGTATTTATTTGTTGACGTGCAGTGGTACTCACAAAAGTGATGGTGGGGTGTTTGTGGTGAATAGATTTAATGGTATATATTTTGTTATGGTTGAGGGATGTGGACCTCTAGAAAATTGATAGGTTGAAAGAAGTGTTATGTATGCTCCCGTTTACTTGTTCTTATTCAAATAGAGTCTCAGTAATGTTAATACTTTGAATGGTGCTAGTTTGTTGATCTTGAGAGTAATTGTTGATTTTCTTACTTTTGTTAACATCAGTAGTAGTGAAAGTACTATTATGAATGTAACTATTGATGACAATCTTGAAGTAAGAACTTAGAAATCCAAAGATAGAAAGTAACATGAGATTGAATTGAATAAAGTAGGGAATATTAAGAGAAGTTAGGGATTGCATTAGATAAATCTTATAATAATTCAGAGAAAAAAATTGCTTATGTCATGTTGATTGAGCAGATCTTCCTATCACTTAATTGATTATTGTTACTATAAGAAATGTGTATAATTTAATATCCATGTTTATATTCGTTACGTAGGTGTTTTAAAATGTTTTCCAACGATCCCTCGTCATAATGGTTTTGAATTTTCGGGACGGCCGAAATCTTGTGTATATTTACGATCTCAATTTTTGGATGAGACGAGTGTCTTGATTTCGGTTAGACGAGATTAAACTGAAAAACTCGTTTCGATGGCCAAAATATTATCGAGACGGATGGGTTTTCCGAAATATATTAGAATTAAGTGGCAATATGGAAATTTCATTATAGATAATCAAGCTATCTTTGAATTTCTTTATGTTGTGTGATATTATGAATCATATTACGAGGGTCGAGTTCAAGTTAGTTTATAATCCTCGGTGACTTCATTAATTAAGTACTTAATTAGAAGTATAGAATTTGGAATCAATGTCTATAAGATTCTTCTGAGGATCTCACCGAGATAAAAATGTCTACATGTGTTGGTCATGGCCAAGACGAATCCAAGACCTGAATTTCACCACATAAGTCTAACTACACATTGTTTGGCGCTAGAAAAATACAACTCCGAAGTGATTTTCTGAGCATTTAACCAATATGCATTATGCATGTCAATTAACAGACGAGCTCCACACAAAATTAATAGTGATTGGTATACTAAATTTTATCGATATGAAAGATGAAATTATTTTTTGTGGGAGATATGCTCTTAAGAACATGAAAAAATTCAAAAATATTTCATGGTCTGCATCAGTACAATCAATTACAAATTTGTTTGGCCTACTTCCCTGAAAACAACTCAAAAATCATTTTTCCAAACACTAAGATAATGGTGAACCCGGCCTGAAAATTTGTGGAGTGGCGGAGCCGAGGGTTGATTAACCCAGGCTCCATCCCCCACCCCTTCTCCCAGAATCGGTTAGTCAATCAGGGTTGACTAACCCAAGCTCAGCCCTCCCAACAAAAATATCTTCATAAGCCGTATATCCACCCTTGATATTTCCTGGCATTTAGTATTTAGTCCGCCAGTTACCCTAGTCTTTAATCCACCTAAGTCCTTTATTTCCACAAAATAATTTTTAATCCCCCGGCAATGAGTCCGCCACTGAAACCGTGGGACCCACAAAAAAAGAACATCTTCCGATTCGGGGACACCAAAATCACTATTACCGCTCATTGTGTGATCACCACAACACTTCCTAGCCGTCTTATAAGGCTGGCACATGCTAAAGCGACCGACCACTGTTGGATTCCAAGTGGAAAGTCAAAACTCAAACCAAAGGATCATTTATTCAGCTAAGAACTAGATTCTGATGATTCTGATCGTGTGTATGTCAGATCTTTTGATTGCTCATAAACTGATATCATCATCCTGATTGAGTCATTGTGGGTGGAACGTTTTCGAAACAATCGTAAGTGGATTTCGAACTAATAAGAATATCAATCAAGAGATTGTTAATTTACGAACAATAATGAAGTACTACTAATTGATTGATTGATTGTTGACAATAATTAACAATGTGAAGTTACCATTATTTACGGACCATGAAACTTAGCAATCCAACATCGGAAAAAATATCAAGGAAAACTATGAAAATGCATTAATTGGATACACGTTTCCGATGGATGCAATTGCTAAAAGAAAATCCAAAATGAAGAATCTCTCTATTCAAATATTTTGATTTTGGCAGATGGGTTGGGATGGTCACTACCATGAGTGTTAGTGATCATCCTACCTGAAAACATCATTGGTAATTGGTTGCTCACCGACCGAGGTCTTAACTAATATCCGCCGTTCCGATAAACGGATATAAGATGAAATGAATGTAAAAATGATAATATGTTTTTGGAGTATTAATCTAGAACTGGCAATGACAAAATTGAGAACCGTCAATGTTGACAAAGATTAATAATGCTTTATTCCTTATGGTTATGGGAGGGTAGAGCCCAAATTGTTTCCTAGCATTTATTTCACAACAATTGGAAGACTATTGGGCCTGACCTCATCGAGATAGTTTCATTCGTGTTACTCCTTCCCAAATGATTGTGTATATCCTTAGTAAACAATGTACTCATCCATTTAGAAAAGGAATCAGTAGCAAAGACATGGAAAACCGAAAACTGATGAGTTTATTTTTTTCTGTGGAATTTTGATTAGAATTTGCTGTGATGGATTCGAGTGCTCTGCTTATTGGTCCCTTTCTGGAGGTAAGTGTCAGCTAGCACCCTAACTACAGAATTTGAGTAGCTCTCATTGTTTAAGTGTTGTAGAATTGCAGCATCAAAAGGGTTATGTTGTTCGGTAAAGTTGAGATGCACTTACTGAGCGTACAGAAATATGGCAGGAGGCAGTGAGAATGGTTAGAGTTGTGTTCTGTTGCTGATGAGCTTGCAGTTGTGTTGGAGATTTTGGTGTTTGTTGGTGATGCTATTATGCTGTTGCAGGTGGAGTTGAGGCTTATGTTACTGCCAGGGGTTGTATTGCAGGCTTATGTTACTGCCAGGGGTTGTATTGCAAAATTCGTTCCCAAGCCTACTTTAACGACAAGTCTAAAGAAAACTTGCCTCAAGAAAACACCACTAGACCAATCAATTCCTAAACCATAATAAAGATTAAATCACAATTTAATCCATGATTAGCAGATAGTATATGAACGACAAGGAAAAAAAAGATGAATCAATACTTACAATATGTTGCATTCCCTACATGAGCCTGCAATGCAATAACAATATCATCATCATCACAGTAACAGAAATTCAATTCAATTGATTGAAGAAAATTACCTCTTACAATTAACCAATCTTCACTGCAAGCTCAGTTCAGATTCAAATCCATCCCTGAGTTCTTCTCATGAAACCCTATATTTTCGATCACTAAATCCTTGTCCCTTGCTCGTAACAGTGAAAACATATCTGTCATCCACAAACCCAAAATTAGTGTTTGATAACCTAATTTTGAATCTCACTGATTTCACTTCTCTTCAATCAGAATAGAACCCTAACCAATTCATAACTCTACAATACCATCTCCTTCATCATTCATGCAGTTCATCAACTAATTTCCTTTTCAAATCCAGAAACCCTAACTAAGTCGTTTGAATCAACTGAACACAATCCTCACCACCAGTAATCATTCCTTAATGTTCCTCTAATATTTTCCGACCTCAAAATTATCTCTCAGACTCTCTGGGATTAAAGAACAGGGGAGATGAGGAGAAGAAAGAGGACGAATAAGAGAAAATAAAATCTTCCGTCGGGTTTGGATAAAACCAAAGTGAATCAAAATAAACCGAAATCAGTCACAAATGAAATTGGTATAACAAGGAAAAGAGGAAAATATAAGAGAAAACCTTACCTCATAATCGAGATAATCATAATTTTAAATGATGAAAATGTCCCCAACTGGAAATCGCAAGCCTAAAAACCAAATATCTCTCCGAGAAAAAAAAAATCTCCAACTTCACAAATTTTATTAAATCATTTCCATTTTGTTTCAAATCTATTGGATTTGGTTTGAATCTTTAAGATCCTCCGGTAAGATTTGGATACAATTAGTAGTTAGTTTGTATTATTAGATAAATAAATTAAACAAATTGTTGTTTCACGCAACAATTCTTAGTTTTTTTTACATGTTTATATATACTTTTTTTTTTCTGATATGGCTTCTTCATGCTATTCAGATTTGTTTGCTGATAGCCATTATGGCATTTATTGGTGGAGTTGCTGAATCGTTATCAAATATGTTATGAAAGACCACGATATACTTCGGAAATTAATACCGATATTGATCGTGATAGTGTCAATTTGGATTATTACTTCTCCACAGTGAAAGCATCTAACATATATGATGTTGATGATGAAAAATCAAAGGATCAGGAATCAAAATGTTTTGAATCAATAACCGTTAGAAGGGTGTCAATTTCGTCGACAAAATGCAAAATTGTACAATTTTGGTTTTTCGTTTCTTTATATTCCAAAATCTGTAAATTTAGTACTAGTTATTTCTTTATGTTTTCTACTGATGTAATTGATATTGATGTTATCTGATTCCTGGAATGGTGATTCTCCACCATTATGTATCCCTTCGAACCTCAGTTTTAATGAGGTAATTTAATAAATTATGAGTTGTTCAAGCCCAACTTTCCATCAAAAAAAGAAAATGTCCCCAACTGCTGATGTCTGTCAAGTGGCAAACATGCTCAAATCCTGCAGCATTTGCTAATTATACATCTTAGTACTACTAAGGGATGTCTTATTTGGTTTAAACACCCAATCCATGGTTTAGGGAACTCTCTTTACGGTTATAAGCATATGATGCTACAATCGCACGCCCATACTTCAAAAGTTAAATGGGTTGGATCATGCTCAAATCTCAAGGAAGATAATGAATTCTGGTTGTTATGGAAATATCTCGTGTTTCGATCTTTAAGAGTTTCGATTATGTTTCTCCTAAACCTCTGTTTTGCTTTTTTATGGAAATATCTCGTGTTTCGATCCCCTAAAGCAATGTTTTTGTCCCTATTTCCAGAATTTTTCTTTTATACCATTTAGATAGGTCTCGTCTCAAATTTGCTAGTTCAGTTATCTTATTCAGATAGTTATTCATACTATTAGTCTTATCCATGTCCTTCTTTATCTTCTGAATATTACTATGGATGTTTCCAAAGCTAGTTCTGTTCCAAAGTTTCATAATGTGTTTGACGTTATCAAGTTTCTTATTTACTTAATGAGCTGAGGAACCTTTTATGTTTTTGTTCCAACTATCCTGAATTAATGGCTTACAGTCCTCATGCTTGATTCATTCCCCAAAGTATTTGTAAGGTGTCGGCTCATCATCCCACTGGTTATATGTATTCAGTTTTACTGTAACATGATCAGAAGTAAGAGGTCCTAAATGGGTAATGCTATAATTAGGAATTTTTTTATTCCGTTTGTCATGTACTATAGCTCTATCTAATAGTTGTTCAATATTTTGAGTGCCCTGTCTATGGTTATTCCATGTGAAAGTATAGCTCGTGAAACCTAAATCCATAAGGTTGCAGTCATTTATTAAGTTGTTGAAAGCTCTGGCCTCATTCCTCCTCAAAGGATATCTACTTCTTTTTTCATCTTCATGAAGACAACGTTTAAATATCCTATGATTATCCATGGTTTATTTATTGTTTCTGTCATTTGACTTATAATGTTCCATGGCTGAAGTTTAAATCTTCTATATGGACTCCCATAAAAACAAGTAAGAGTCCAACTAATATCATTATGATGATTTGTAACGGTAGCATTTATACAGTAATAAGAAAAATCCTCAATTTGTAACTTAACATTGATTTTCCAAATAAGACAAAGGCCTCCAGCAATACCTCTAGGGGGAACTAAGAAATAATTTTGAATATTTACTTGTTTCATGATGTTTTCCATCTCTTTGTGCTGCTGTTTTGTTTTTGAAAGGAATAGAATGTCTGAATTATTTTTATTCAAAATATCTAGCAATCTGTTTTTGGTCTATAGTTTTCTTAACCCTTGACAATTCCATGAAATCATAATTATAAATTGCCAGAAATATGAAATATCTGGATAACAAAATTATACTAATACTATGCATACACTAAAACTTCCAACAATATGAGACAATGGCGTATTCAACAATTCGTAAGATTGGGTTCCAAAAAGTGTAATTTCTCAAGCAAGTAGTGACCACATGAATATTACCCAACAGTTTTTCAAAATTAACTAAATAATTTTTTCCAGAGAGGTTAGATATCAAGCATGCTATGGGCATACAATTCAAGGTTTCAGCATGTGGCAGATAAACTGAGATGTTAATTTTAAGAGAATAAGGAGTCCAGGTTATAAATACCTCCATTACTTTAAGATTGAGATCCAGATTAACCACATCAAAGCTATAGTTAATAGAATTTTCTAGCACAAGAAAAACTTTTGCCCCACCAGCTGATTTACCTCATCTACCTCGAAAAGAGTCGGTAAAATGGTTTGATAATTTCTTTAAAACCCTGTTTTTCTTTTGTTGTTTCCATCTTTTTTCCAATTGTAGCAAATAGTACATGAAATCAAATAATTAAGCATCATAGTTGAGAGAGATTCTACTTTTCGTTTGCAAGATTTACGGCCAGTTGTAAGTTGCGATTAGCAATTGCGCTGTGTTCAAGCATGCGAAGTAAGCATGTGGTCGGGAACACTAGGACTATTAAATACACCCAAGTCAAACTTCGGTCTAAGTCTTCCTTTTTTTTCCACCCCTTCAGCCCAAGTTAACCTATACCTGCCTGATCGAGAAGAACTCCATTACGTTTTTCTTTTTTTCTCCGCCACACTCTTTCATCTCCTCTCTATCTCTGCGTGAAGAACATCTTTAAAACAACTGAAATCAATAGCCAGGTATAGTCGTTCGCGTCATTCTTTCGTATCAGTTTTGAGATTTTGATTTTGATTTCTAGAGATTTTGATTTCTAGGTTTCATTTGTGAATTTGTTTTTTTCGATTTCTGTTTTTCAAATTTTCTTTCTCTTACGGTTTTAGGGTTTCGGGCATCTCTACCAAGTGAAGATGTTGATTATTCTAAAGATAAATCTCGTGTTCAAGTATTAGTCTATTAGATCTCCCCGTCTTTTGTAGTTCAGGATTTGTATTTTCAATTTGCGTTTTTAATTTTTTTTTTGTTAGATAAACTGTCGTGTTTATGAAAAGGTCTAAACGCAAGTGAATTTCATTCTTGATAATATTGAATCTATAAAGGTATTTTACTGTGTACTTAATTGATTCTCTATAAGTGATTAGTTAAGTTGACTTTGTGGGGATGGAATGTAGGTCTAGTTATAAGTTATCAATAAGTTCTTTTTTATGTACAAAGGGAACGGGTTTGCATGAATTTGTTGTTTTTCATGTTTATGTTGGTGTGGTATGTGTGAATTTTTAGAATATAAAATAAAAAGTAGATCCCCAACTGGATTCATAGCTAAAATGTGAGATTATCTAATTGGTAGTGCATGTTTTGATCTGTGAAGTTTTAATGAATTTTTTTTTCAATGTTTGTGTTGGTTAACAACAGCTCTGGACAACTGATTGAAGCCGATGCGGTGAATTCATTATTTTAAATGCATTAATATTCTTGAAGAATATGAAGTAACCAATGAAGAGAACATCGACTCAGAGGTTGAGGAAGATGGTGAAGATGACATGGGAGGGAAGTAGTTGCACCTTCTGAATATCCTTTTCTTTTTCTCCCTTTTCGCGCTTGTAAATTCTTTACCAGTTCTTTGTACGTTAGATGTTTCTTAGTCTTTCAGATGTTTTCTTCAATATGAATTCTTAAGCATTTGAGGCTTTTTTCTTTAATGTAAATTCTTCTTGTGTTATACCTGCACTTAATCAAAAATGAAAAGCGAAGTGTTGTTCTTTCTAACAGTTAGAATTAATCCAGTGATAATAATATATTGCATAAATCTATCACATGAAGGTGAAGAACATATTTATATCTATATTCAAATTCCCATTCTTGCCTCTGTTTGTCCCCTACATATATGATCGAACTTCGCAGTTCGTGCAGCATCCATAGTTCGGGCTTTTAATATACGAGCGTCAATATTCGCTTTTTTGAAGTCATAAGTTCTGTATTATACCTGAATGTCGCCTTTTTCTTGTATCTTAAATAGATTTTTCCTGAGTTATTATGTCTTGCTATTATCTTCGTGCTTTGACATTTTTTTTCTTTGATTTTCTTGTGTGTTAACTTCGTCTCTGTTTTATCGTGCGGTTTTATAGTAGCTTGTTTCCCTCCAAAATAATGATAGCAGCGTTTTTATGATTTTGTTTATGTTTCTCATGAGGTCTTATTGATCCCCCTAATTAGAGGTCTTATTTTTCCTTAATGTATTATTTGTGATTGTGCGACGAAGTCGCATGCGGTCTTTCATGCAATGACCCATTGATTTCTTCTTATCATTTCTCGTATTATTATCGCTGCAGGATTTATTGATGCGCCAATACGACATGCCCATACTCTCCTTTGAGTTATAGCCCCATAATATTAATGTCTTTTGATGCAATTCAGCTGCCTAATGGAGGGTGCCGTCCTTATATTACCCCTAAATGCCCCCTTAAGGAAGCTTTCCGCTATCGGGTTAGGGTGGGCTCTTCCCATCCAGTGATGCAACAATCAGTCGTGTTCGCGTCCACTTATCCCTCCACCGATATGGATTATGGTTACGAGACCGCACCCTAAGTGGGGTTTCTTGAGAACCGAGTGTATCATAGTCAGGACTTGCCAAGAGTGTCCAGGTACGCTCCAGACGTCCCAGGAACTCTTGACTCAACCGTGTACTCCGGCGTCCTAATCGAGTTTCTACACTCCTTAGGAGAGACTTTCTCACCTTAGTCTTTCAACCAAGGCGCCTCTCCTGGATGGGCTTTCATTTCACCCCAATTCTCCATGACTCAGGTTCCAAGGTCGGTGTAGCTTTCACCTAAGTCATGCTAACTAGATTTCCTCCAATTATGACGAGCGTTAGGTCTTATTATTGCCTATTGTTGTTATGCGAACTAGGGTGCGCGCCACAATTGGATCCCTAGCCTCCCTAATTAAAGGTTTTAGCTTCTGTTTCCTTCTATTAAGGTATTATTTTTGCCTTTTTCTTATAAGTTTTTTGATATGTATAAAGAAGAAGAATTTCAAATTTTCATTCATACGCTTGATTAGTACAATAATGATGTCTTCTTTCTTCATTTATTCACTTACATAATAACTAATTATTGCAAAATACCCTTCCACTTGTTCACTTCCTTCATCCTTTTTGTTTATTAGATTCGCATACAAACTATTTCTTCTATTGTGTCACGATTGTCGCATGGTTCATATTTTTTCAAGTATATTTGATTCCAAGGTTGTTTAACTTGTTCTCCTTCCTTATTTTCTATCAACTCATACGTTCCATTTCCAATAACTTTGTTAACCATGTATTGTCCATCCCATGCGTTCTCCAATTTTCCTTTACCATTTTTTCGATAGGGAGGTTTCTGTCTCAACACCAACTCTCCTATCTGGAATTCATTTTTTTTGACGCATTTGCAATATTCATTTTCTTGTGTGAAAGTTGTCTCCTTAGCAAAAGTATTGTTTATTTCTCCACCCTTGGTCACAACATAGACTATTAATCTTTCACTTCGCCTGGCTTCTTCTATATCCTTTTTCCAGTCTCTTCGCTTATGCGCACGTTCCTCACTTTTGTCAACATCAATCTTATTACAGGTTTTTGCCTCCGTTGGATCTCCTCTTATTACTCCGTCGCTTTGAGGTAAGGAAATTTGATACATTGATGAAAAGATGAAGTCACTCCCAGAATGTTGTATAACCATGTTTTCCCTATCAATGCATTCTATGGAGACTCTACATCAACCACGCATAATACTATTTCTGTGGTTATGCTCTTGAGAGGAATTCACATGGTTATTTCTCTTTCAGCATATTGGCTGATCCATTGAAACCATAAATCTTGTAAGTCGATGGAATGAGGTTTTCATCTCTGCCACCCGTTGTCTTGTAAGTATGGTAAAACAATATATCAACTGAGTTACCAGGATCTATCAATATCATGTTTATTTCCCATGCATCTGCGCCATCATCTTCCTCTTATTCAATCCTTGCTTTTTGGTTGATTTGAAGTTTTACAACTAATGTACTCTCATGCAATTCTCCGCCTCCTGTACTTCTTCCGCATTGAAGGAGATGGGTTGTTTCTTCCAATCTTACAGTGGTAATATCTTTGCCAAGTTGAGTAATTCTTTTCCATCCTTGCCTCTTGCATAAACTCGACTTAAGACATTATCGTGGAAGTCTTCTATGCTTCTGAAATATTGTATTATTGAGTTACAATATAAATTCTTTGCTTTCTCTCCAACTTCAATCAAGTACGTCTTATTTCCTGCTTCCACTCCCAGTGTCAGCCCTTCTGGTGGAGGTGGTAAATTTTGCTGCCGTGGCACTACAAAATGGTTTAATTTTCCCTGATTGATCATTCTTAATATACTTTTCTGCATATTCCGACAGTTACTGGTAGTTTGACCATGGAAACGATGATAAGCACAAAATTATCTACTTCTTCTTCCTGGTAGTGGTTCATGACCCGCATTTGGTTGTTCCGGTATGTCTTCCACTAAGCTTATCGCTTTCCAGATTTTGTTTATTGCAGTATTTAGATGCGGCATCTTTATCTCTTTCCAAATTGTTCTATTCGCTCCTGGGTCTTCATTATAATATTGCTTTTGTCCTTCGGAACTATCTCCTTGGTTTTCAAGCCTTGGAATCTTGTTATTGCCTGCATTATTATTGTATTGTCGTTCTCTGTATTCTCTTTTAAACATCTCTTGATCTCTACTGCCCATGGCTACTAGCTTATGCTTATCTCCCATCACCATCTTTTCTTGACTTCCTTGGGATGTGCTTTCAACTGCATTTTTTGTCTTTGAAATTAGACTCGCATTCCCTTCATTTGCATTTGTAACCGCGACTGGGTAAGACTCCATTTCTCTTTGCTTTTCCTCGAGAGCGATGTACTCTTCTTGGTACTCGCGTAGCTCTGTCATGGTTATTGTATCTTTTATACTGAATATCTGCGTATACAACAAATCTGTAGGAAAAAGTGCGTTAAGGAAAGCTAATATAAGGTTGCTTTCATCCACTCTTCCGGCCATTTCACTACACATGCTCCTCCAACGCATGTCTAAGTTGCGCAAGCTCTCATTGATATTTCTGCTTAAGATGAACACCTTATGTTTTCCTGGTCGTAACATGTTGTTGCTGATGTATGCTCCTAAGAATATAGTCTATAGATGATTGAATGATGTGATTGTTCCCATGGGAAATCCTTCAAAACATTGTAGAGCTTTTCTTGTTAGACTTGCCAGAAAATATTTGCATAAGACTGCGTCATTATCCTCTCACTGTAATATAGATATGTTGTACGCCTTCATGTGCTGCACTGTACATGTGGTTCCATCAAAAATATTATTAACACACAAGTAAAGTGCATTTAGTTGGTACTCCTGCCATTATGTATCTGCCTTGCAAATGGTGTTTTTCCTGCTTCCTCTATTGCTTTATCTAATTTTCGTCTATTTTCATCTCTCCTTGTTGTCATCATTGCTCTTACTTCTGCTAACTCTCTTAAGATTATTTCATTCATGGTTTGGTCTGCATCTTGACGCATAGATCTTTTCAATCTTGCTTTCCTTACCCTGTTCTCATGCCTATTTTAACGCATCGCCTTTTGCAGTTCTCTTTCTTCCGCCTCTCTCTTCTTCTTCTACGTCTGTCTCTTTCATTCCTTGCATGTATCTGTGCGGCATTATTCCTTTCTTCCTCTTCTGCACGATCACGTTGATTTCGCAACATTTCTTTGCCGTGTAATGTCATTCTCCCCTGCTCTGCATCAGTGTCCTCTCCCTGATCATAATATGTGTGATGATGTTCGCCCTGTTGCTCAAGTTGATTGCCTTTTTGCGATAGTATTCGCCTTGTTGTGCGTATCGATCATCATCTAGATGTTTCTTTATGAGATGATTGCCTCGATGCCCCTGTATATTATCGTGTACCTGAAAATTCTTATCTAAAATCCGCTTTTCTCTAGTATCCCTGCGGCTCGATCAACTGTGCCTTGACGTGCTCCTACTCGTTCTTGATCCCGAGCTCGCACGTGTTTCCTTGATGTGGTTCGTGACCTATGCTCTCTTGTAACCTTGTATTCTCTTCTCTTAGCTCATCATTCTGACGCGTTAAGTTCGCACATGCTTCTTATTTTCTTCTCATTTCTGCGACTAATCTTTGCCGGAGCTCCTCTATTGTGATGTTCTCTTCGTTTTCTTCTAATGGTCCTTCATCTCCGGTTCTTTGCTCATTTTCGTCCACCGCATTTGTATCTGTAGTATGAACACTTACCTCATCATAGTTGCGGGTGTTATTCTCCTCCTGGACATGTTTGATTTGAGATTGGACTTGCTTTCCTAGGTTGTTTCTTTCTTCCATCCTTGATGATTCATCGGCCTCACCTCTTCTCCTTCCTGCGATTCTTCTACTCCTTCTAGTTGTTATCATATGTTCTGATGTGGATGCTTGTCTCACAATCTGTTCTTCCTAGAACAAGTTCTTATCTTGACAAAAGAAAGAGTACCTCTTTAAAGAGCTGAAAATGTTACTAATTAAAATTGTTTTTCTGAGATGAAAACTTTAGTTTGCGATTTTCAGATCTAAAACTTCTAAAACTCTCAAAGATTGTTAATAAAACGGTCTAAAACTATGAATAATTTCAAGATTATTTTTAAAAGATTTAACCAACAGGGTATAGCATCCGAGCTGATTTCTAGCGCCAAAATATAGTTGCAGCAAATCCTAGAGCTACACCCTTATGATAATCTACCAAATAATATAACAAACCATAATGAAATACTCAAGAACTTTTGTTAAAATAAGTACAAAGATGTGAGAAAACTCTAAATTGGGAAGAAAATAACTTTTCTCTCCTAAATTCCTTGTCTAAGCTCACCCGAAAAGATCTCTCCCCTTTACAAAGGCACTTGGCTACTTGTATAAGAGTTTACATAGTGGAGGGCAACTAATAAAACCCTTAAATTCGGATCTGACATGCGTTAATGTCGCTTAGACTTTATCATTATCACACGGATTCTTCACTGCCGGGTAGATCTTCACACTATAATCGTGACTTCATTGACGTAATCTGGTTTGTCATCTTGGATATGTCGTATGCGTTCATGTTTTCTTACTACTAAGGAGTTACTTCGCATACTAAATGAGTGTGCGGTATTTTGTACCCACAAATTTCTTGATAATTTAAAATAAATTGATGAACAGACCAAGTAAACAATCTACAAGAAGGCAAAGATTGCATACCTAGTAAACAATGGGAGATGGGACATTAAATTAAAGAATCTAGCATCATCAGCAGCAAATGAGCAACTATCAAACCTTATGGACTACTTAGGAGCTCCTCCTACACTAACAGACGCAGAGGATCAACTTACTTATCAATCAGGCATCTATACAGCAAAGGAGGGATATCAACACATTATGAAGACACTAAACCCAGACCCTCCAGAATTTGGGTATGTATGGAGGAAACATGTGCCACCTAAAGCTCAAGTCTTAGTATGGTTGGCAGTTAAAAATGCAATACCAACCGTAGACAACTTAAACCATAGAGGATACAATATTGAAGAAACTAACTGTTGTTTTTGTAATGTTGATACGAAGACAGTTGATCACCTTCTATTGAATTGTCATTTCTCACAGGAAATTTGGAATTATTTCTCATCAAGGATAGAACAACAATGGACACACATGCAATCAATCCAAGAGCAGTTCCAGGGATGGAAATGCAAAGAAGAAAGGAAAATAAAGAGGAAAGTTTGGCCAGTATTATCTTTTATCGTGTCATGGTCCATCTGGTCTGAAAGAAATAGAAGAGTGATGGAAAAGAAGCGGGAAAGAGATAAGGAGGATATTATCATTGAAATCAAACGCAGGATATTTCAGTGGGGAGCACTTAAAAAATTGGTTTAAATTTTCCTCCTTTAGAGCGTCCACAGTGGACGATTAAACCCAAATATTTAGTTTTTTGAACAGATATAGTGGAACGTATTATCGATCAAATTTTGATCGACGACTAAAACTCAGAGTATATTTGGTCTGGGACCAAGATTAAACCCAAATATAGTCGAGCGTTGGTATACTTCATGCCCCACCACCAGGCGGACGTATAGTGCACGTCCCACATCAGACGGACGTATATTCCACGCCCCACATCAGGCGTTGGTATAGTCTACGCTCCACATGGGGCGTACGTAAAGTCTACGCCCCATTTTTTTTTTAATTTTGTATGGGGCGGGCATTATACCCCCGGCCCATTCTTTGTATTCAAAACAATTTTAGTGGGGCGGGCTTTATACCTCCGCCCATTTCTTTCATTTTTTTCTTTTAGAATCTCCCTAATCAGGCGTTGGTATAGTCTACGCCCCACACCAGGCGAACGTATAATGTACGTCTGACCAAATTTAGTCTTTCCACCGTAGCGTTATACACCATATCAAACCCAAAATTTGGTCTTTTTTCCCCTCTTTGATCTTTGGTTATACTCGCACCACTGCAGTTGCTGTCAGGGACTTGATTACGCATTGGAAAATTATAATGAACTATAATATGACATAGTGAATTATGGGCTTAATGGTAGACCCAAGTTGTAATTTTTCTCATTAATAAAATTTTATCCTTTTTTTATCAAAAAAAGAAAAACAGATGAACAGATAAACTGGATCAAAATGTTTAATTATTAATCTTATCGTCTAGTATTTTGTTGAAGTTTTTGATTGTCAGTGATTATTTTAGACCACTGTTAATTGCTAGTATTTTGTACCGAAAATCAATCATGCATTCATTAATGAAATTACAATCCTCCGATAGGTACAATCACCTTTTGAAGTAAAACGAGCACATAAAGAAACAAGGGGAATGATCTACCTATCTTATACTATAATAAAGAAAAGGTCGACTTTTCGACCGGGTGTTGATTTTACATGGACCCTAATAAATTTACTACAATACCCCGGTCTTAAATCTTAACGTAACAGAATCAATAAGGAGCTTCACGACATTAGAGGTTGTCCTGAACTGAAGGATATTACATGGCTGATCTATGGTCAGAATCTCAGAGAACTTATTTTGGAAAATTTGGATGGATTGGATGTCTAATATCTAATGGATTTGCTGCGGAAGAGAAGTTAATAAAAACGTTTTCCACATTGAACTATTTGGTATTGCGCTCTCTAAAAAATCTAAAAAAGGTATGTGATCATAATGTGAAATTCTTTCTCTTAGAAAAGATTTGTGTGGTGGGATGCCCAGAATTGAAGAATCTACCATTTAACGCCAATAGCGTGGTTCCTCGGACTTTGAAGATTGAAGGAAAGAAACAATGGTGGGAAAGCCTAGAATGGGAAGATGAAGCCACCAAATTTAATCTTGCTCCTTATTTTCGTGAAATTTGATATTAACTTGCCATTATGTATCAGCTAGTTGTTTGAGTTTGGTCTCATATATGTTTTAGTTGTAGTAGTTCTTTCTAGATTGCACTTAATATTATCACCATCCACAATCCACAACATACACGAAACTCCAATAATCCACAAGGTCCCCCAACAAAGAACAAACTCATGACATTACTGTTCTTCACGCCTCACTCTGAAAGATAGAAACTTCTTGTGTTTCTATATTTTTTGTTGGATATTTGATTTGAGTATATTGTTTTGATGAGATTTCTCTTTTGTCTCTGGCCTTTAATTAATGCATCTGGCCTAACTGTATGTCAAATTGAAAGTAATGTAATAACAGCATCAATCGTTATTATACTATAAATTATCTATTAATTGCAACCAGGTATTCTGTGTGGAAAATCAATCATTTATTCAATATATTACAACTCCAAGGAGATGCAATCACCTTACAAAGGAAAACACATAAACAAACAATCAGAGAAATGATCTAGAGAATTTGATGGATCAAGTACTAGATACAGTCGCACTTGATGACCTTGTACCTAGTATCGGCTAATCAACATAAAAACAGCTCAATGATCTTATTAGTGAAGCAAAACAAAGATACACAAACAAACACGTTAAACAAATTGATCAATTTCCAATAACAGCCATAAGCAGAGATCTTAATGTGTTCGGTACAGACCTTCATCCATCACAGCATACAAGGTGTTCTTCGGAACAACCCACTCTATTACAATCGATACATATACCCCCCGATAAAAGATTACTACAGCGAACATTATCTTCACAGCAAGTACTGAAGTTTATAAATGGTATTATTCCACAACCTTCGCCGACAGACGAACATGCATTAGCCGAAGCTAAAAAGACTGTAAAAATCATAGCCAATATAAAGAACAAACTCATGACACTTTTGTTCTTCATGTATCCCTATATGAAAAAAAGAAATTTCTTTATTTTGTTGAATATATTATGAGCAAATTGTTTGATGAAATTGTTCTTATTTATACTACATTAGCAACAGCACTATTTGGAAAGTCAACTTTCGCCTAGCTTTTAATTTGGCATTATATAAATCTGAAAGGACAATTAATACTTCAGATGACACCGAATATGTTGATTTAACTATTTTTGTGATTACATCGAACAGAATTGATTAATTTAACTTGCAGGTTGCATCTATCCACAACAATAATGTAGACACTTAATCTAAATTAACAACAATAACTCAATTATTCGAGGATGTACTGCACTGGCCTGTAATTGTAAATCTGACAACGGTCATTCTTGGAACTGAGGTTACCACTATATATTGCTCGTAACTAAATCAGAATAATTGATGATACGGGGCCTCAACTTGTTCAGATATATTGTGTAGCTAACCATCTCATATATCGACTACTCGGAACTATTTATGGTACATAAGAAACCACCCTAGTGCTGCTGGTTCAATTAGTGCTCTATTATTTTTCTTGATGATAAAATTATGATCGACACTTTTTTTCTTTTTATTATTAATCTCATTCAATAATTTTGGATCAAGTTTCATTAACGCGGTATTTCATGTTCAAGAGTGGAATTTAGCTCTAATTATCACCTGGCTAGTATACTTTAATTCCTTGTCACTAGTTAATATTCTTAAAATTTTGGTTTCTTATTAAAGAGAGTGGACTCCAAGTTTCATTGTCATTTGTCACAAGTATACTTAATATTTGGGTTTCCTTTTTTTTTTATTGTAAAGTTAAACAAACAATTTTTGGACTATGGAGGAACCGAGAGACATGAGAGAAGTTTCTAACTACAATAACAAGGGCATCATTCTAAAACAACAGACCTTAAGGTCTGCCCTCATTACATATTTCATAACTGTATGAACAATTGACATAACCATCAGCTTTTGAAATACCTATCGGCTTGCAATCATGGTCAAGGTGACATTGTTAGCTAGCTGACAGGGTTGAGTTTTGCAGTTCACTGCAACTATCGATCTTTGATTGGCAGACAGTCTTGACTGGAGACAAGGCTGGAGGCTGGTTGACAGCACAACTGACAGCATGGATGGAGGCTAGCATGCAGTGCGGCAGAGTACTTAGCTGGAAACTGGTTGGCAGCACCGCTGGCAACATGACTGGAAACTGGCTAGAAACGTGACTGGAAATTTGGCTTCGATAGTTGACTTTTACCATTGATCGAAGGTTGACTTTGACCGTTGGCTGGATATTGACTTTGATCATTGACTGGTCATTGACTTTACGAAATGGTGGACTAGCTTGTAGCTACGTAGGTTTTCTGGATGACAGGCTTGGATGAGGACCAAATGATGATTCAAGTAGCAATTTGGCCCATTACGTGCATTTTTATTCATGTCACAAACAATAAGGATCTTAGATTAATGTTTTCACATACTATATTTGATCTCTATTAGATATTCTATAATTGCTTTAGCTTTTTGTTTTTAGGGTTTGCATTGAAAGTGAACTGGTGAAAATCACATTTTACCCTCCGAGAAAAGTTACAAATGAAAATTGCAATTTTCACTAGAAACAATTTAAGTGAAAATTGTGATTATTGCCAAACAAGAAAATTAAACTTTCCCTAATCACATTGCCGGCCAAAAGTATAAACTTTTACTAAAAATTTTCATTAATCTTGCACCTACAGAATAGGTGAAAACTGGATTTTTCCTGAATCTTCCATGGTTAAAACTGAGTTTTTCTTAAATCTCCTTTGGTGAAAATTTGGTTTTTCCTGAATGCCCACGGTGAAAATTCTATTTTTCGTTAATATCGGATGGTGATAATTCAATTTTGCCTAAATTGTAAGATGATAATTGTGTTTTTTGTAATTCTTAGGGTGATAATTGAGTTTACTTTTAATAGTGGGAATATTATAAATACCCTCCATTTTTGTTGACCTTGAAAAAATACCCCCGAGGACTAAAAAATAATTTTTTTTGAATCAACTTAAGAAAGTTGCTTCCGCTTTTTGGACACAACTTTATACTTATGGAAGCAACTTGTGCTAGTTCCGTCCACTTCTGAAAGCAACTTGTGCTAGTTGCTTCCACTTTTTAGAAGGTAGGGATATTTTTAAAAATTGAATGAGGGTATATTTTAAGGTGCGAATTTTGAGGAGTATTTAACCGTTTTAATACTAGAATTTATTTTTGTGCGCGGTTATTGGATATTTGGTGTAATAAAGAAAAGAGAGTTATTAGGAGTTATTTCAGGGAAGTTAAATGAGTTGTTTTAGGGATTCTAATTTATCATACAGGTTTCACTTAAAAATAAATAAATAAATAGGTTTTTGGTTTAATAAATATCGAATGGTTTAAAAAAAAATTGATACTAAAAAAAATTGTTATTTTGTAGTAGTCATTTTTGGGATTGAGATTTATCCCAACGGTTTTAAAAAGAAAACATAATTATTTTTTAGTTAGGAAAAGTTTGTTTTTGTAATCATGTATAATTATTGGTTTCACATTTATGAAAACTTAATGGTGAGAATCTAATATACAAAGAAATATAATTGTTTATAAATAATTTTCCCCATTGTCAACTATTTTAATTGTGCATTTGATTAGAAATTTAACAACTATAATAATTACATGACATATAATAACAACAACTTTCCCTAAGCCTGAGCTCAATTATTTTCTATAAAGATATGGATGCCAGTTAAGATTTAATACATTAGCCATTTGGTAAGCAAATTTTTGAGCCAATGGGTATGTGTAATAAGCTCATTAATTTTGTTTAGCATTGAACGTGCCAGCTATAGCTTATTTTGGCTGGAAATTTCATAAACAATTCATATATCAAGTTCATTGACTTCCAAAATATAATTGTGATGCCAAAACTATATACTGTTCCCTAAAAGTATATATATCCTAGCAAGTTAAATGTTGAAGCAACAAACAACTTAAGATTCGTCAATAACAAGATATGGAGAGGAAGAATGTTATGAATTTGTTGTTTGTAATGGTTATGGTTTCTTTCTTCTTATTTGATTTTGTGGGTGCAGATTGCCCCAAGACCCGGGAACCTTGTAGTCTTTTTCTTACTCCTTTTAGGACTTTCGATGTTGATGTTTACTGCTGTGATGGAGCAGCACTGTGCTCTGGTATCTCGGGGATTTGTTTACCTTCGTGTTACCAAGTCGGTGAACCTTGTGGACTATTTAATCCCTGTTCTGGTGCTCCATGCGATAGTTATTTGTCAGGGACCTGTAAATAAATTTGTGTTCAGAGCTAAATGGATAAAGAAATGTTTATTACTATTGAAAAGCATCAAACCAGGAAGAGTTATTAAAGGACTATTTATAGACTCATTATTACAGAAGATGAAAAGTCACAACAATGGTCTGTGACAGAAATACTAAAAGCAGACTATAAACAGATAAAGGCACACACCATGAGAGGTATATTGTTTTGATATTTTTTGTTGTGTTTCTATATTTTTTGTTGGATATTTGATTTGAGTATATTGTTTTGATGAGATTTCTATTTTGTCTCTGGCCTTTAATTAATGCATCTGGCCTAACTGTATGTCAAATTGAAAGTAATGTAATAACAGCATCAATCGTTATTATACTATAAATTATCTATTAATTGCAACCAGGTATTCTGTGTGGAAAATCAATCATTTATTCAATATATTACAACTCCAAGGAGATGCAATCACCTTACAAAGGAAAACACATAAACAAACAATCAGAGAAATGATCTAGAGAATTTGATGGATCAAGTACTAGATACAGTCGCACTTGATGACCTTGTACCTAGTATCGGCTAATCAACATAAAAACAGCTCAATGATCTTATTAGTGAAGCAAAACAAAGATACACAAACAAACACGTTAAACAAATTGATCAATTTCCAATAACAGCCATAAGCAGAGATCTTAATGTGTTCGGTACAGACCTTCATCCATCACAGCATACAAGGTGTTCTTCGGAACAACCCACTCTATTACAATCGATACATATACCCCCCGATAAAAGATTACTACAGCGAACATTATCTTCACAGCAAGTACTGAAGTTTATAAATGGTATTATTCCACAACCTTCGCCGACAGACGAACATGCATTAGCCGAAGCTAAAAAGACTGTAAAAATCATAGCCAATATAAAGAACAAACTCATGACACTTTTGTTCTTCATGTATCCCTATATGAAAAAAAGAAATTTCTTTATTTTGTTGAATATATTATGAGCAAATTGTTTGATGAAATTGTTCTTATTTATACTACATTAGCAACAGCACTATTTGGAAAGTCAACTTTCGCCTAGCTTTTAATTTGGCATTATATAAATCTGAAAGGACAATTAATACTTCAGATGACACCGAATATGTTGATTTAACTATTTTTGTGATTACATCGAACAGAATTGATTAATTTAACTTGCAGGTTGCATCTATCCACAACAATAATGTAGACACTTAATCTAAATTAACAACAATAACTCAATTATTCGAGGATGTACTGCACTGGCCTGTAATTGTAAATCTGACAACGGTCATTCTTGCAACTGAGGTTACCACCATATATTGCTCGTAACTAAATCAGAATAATTGATGATACGGGGCCTCAACTTGTTCAGATATATTGTGTAGCTAACCATCTCATATATCGACTACTCGGAACTATTTATGGTTCATAAGAAACCACCCTAGTGCTGCTGGTTCAATTAGTGCTCTATTATTTTTCTTGATGATAAAATTATGATCGACACTTTTTTTCTTTTTATTATTAATTTCATTCAATAATTTTGGATCAAGTTTCATTAACGCGGTATTTCATGTTCAAGAGTGGAATTTAGCTCTAATTATCACCTGGCTAGTATACTTTAATTCCTTGTCACTAGTTAATATTCTTAAAATTTTGGTTTCTTATTAAAGAGAGTGGACTCCAAGTTTCATTGTCATTTGTCACAAGTATACTTAATATTTGGGTTTCCTTTTTTTTTATTGTAAAGTTAAACAAACAATTTTTGGACTATGGAGGAACCGAGAGACATGAGAGAAGTTTCTAACTACAATAACAAGGGCACCATTCTAAAACAACAGACCTTAAGGTCTGCCCTCATTACATATTTCATAACTGTATGAACAATTGACATAACCATCAGCTTTTGAAATACCTATCGGCTTGCAATCATGGTCAAGGTGACATTGTTAGCTAGCTGACAGGGTTGAGTTTTGCAGTTCACTGCAACTATCGATCTTTGATTGGCAGACAGTCTTGACTGGAGACAAGGCTGGAGGCTGGTTGACAGCACAACTGACAGCATGGATGGAGGCTGGCATGCAGTGCGGCAGAGTACTTAGCTGGAAACTGGTTGGCAGCACCGCTGGCAACATGACTGGAAACTGGCTAGAAACGCGACTGGAAATTTGGCTTCGATAGTTGACTTTTACCATTGATCGAAGGTTGACTTTGACCGTTGGCTGGATATTGACTTTGATCATTGACTGGTCATTGACTTTACGAAATGGTGGACTAGCTGGTAGCTACGTAGGTTTTCTGGATGACAGGCTTGGATGAGGACCAAATGATGATTCAAGTAGCAATTTAGCCCATTACGTGCATTTTTATTCATGGCACAAACAATAAGGATCTTAGATTAATGTTTTCACAGACTATATTTGATCTCTATTAGATATTCTATAATTGCTTTAGCTTTTTGTTTTTAGGGTTTGCATTGAAAGTGAACTGGTGAAAATCACATTTTACCCTCCGAGAAAAGTTACAAATGAAAATTGCAATTTTCACTAGAAACAATTTAAGTGAAAATTGTGATTATTGCCAAACAAGAAAATTAAACTTTCCCTAATCACATTGCCGGCCAAAAGTATAAACTTTTACTAAAAATTTTCATTAATCTTGCACCTACAGAATAGGTGAAAACTGGATTTTTCCTGAATCTTCCATGGTTAAAACTGAGTTTTTCTTAAATCTCCAATGGTGAAAATTTGGTTTTTCCTGAATGCCCACGGTGAAAATTCTATTTTTCGTTAATATCGGATGGTGATAATTAAATTTTTCCTAAATTGTAAGATGATAATTGTGTTTTTTGTAATTCTTAGGGTGATAATTGAGTTTACTTTTAATAGTGGGAATATTATAAATACCCTCCATTTTTGTTGACCTTGAAAAAATACCCCCGAGGGCTAAAAAATAATTTTTTTTGAATCAACTTAAGAAAGTTGCTTCCACTTTTTGGACACAACTTTATACTTATGGAAGCAACTTGTGCTAGTTCCGTCCACTTCTGAAAGCAACTTGTGCTAGTTGCTTCCACTTTTTAGAAGGTATGGGTATTTTTAAAAATTGAATGAGGGTATATTTTAAGGTGAGAATTTTGAGGAGTATTTAACCGTTTTAATACTAGAATTTATTTTTGTGCGCGGTTAATGGATATTTGGTGTAATAAACAAAAGAGGGTTATTAGGAGTTATTTCAGGGAAGTTAAATGAGTTGTTTTAGGGATTCTAATTTATCATACCGGTTTCACTTAAAAATAAATAAATAAATAGGTTTTTGGTTTAATAAATATCGAATGGTTTAAAAACAAATTGATACTAAAAAAAAAATTGTTATTTTGTAGTAGTCATTTTTGGGATTGAGATTTATCCCAACGGTTTTAAAAAGAAAACATAATTATTTTTTAGTTAGGAAAAGTTTGTTTTTGTAATCATGTATAATTATTGGTTTCACATTTATGAACACTTAATGGTGGGAATCTAATATACAAAGAAATATAATTGTTTATAAATAATTTTCCCCATTGTCAACTATTTTAATTGTGCATTTGATTAGAAATTTAACAACTATAATAATTACATGACATATAAGATCTGAAATTAGAGGCTTTCTTAGCTGTCCTCCACTATGTAAACTCATATATAAGGAGCAGAACGCCTTTGTAAAAAGAGAGATATTTTTGGGTGAGCTTAGGGAAGAATTTTAGGAGAGAGTAAGTTATTTTCTCCCCAAGTTAGGGTTTCTTCATATCATTGCACTTGTTTTCAGATTTTAACAAGAGTTCTTGAGTATTTCAATATGGTTTCTTAGATTGTTTCATAGATTCTATTAAGGGTGTAGTTGTGAGATTTTATGCAACTACATTTTGGCGTTAAAAACAAGGATTGATGATGTACCCTGTTGGTGAATTTCTTTAAAAACAAGTTTAAAATTATTCATAGTTTTTGATCGCTGCAATAATAATCTTTAAGATTTTTGAAAATTCAGATCTATTAAAACGAACCAAAAGTTTACATCTCAGAAGTAATTTTCATTCATAACAACTTCAGTTTTTTAGTTTGTCAAGGGAACATATTATTTTAAGAAATCTGGTGAAATCATTGATTCCGCGTAGATGGATGAAAGATGTAACGAACATAGAAAAATCCATGAACAGATCCAAGAGTAGAACAATTACAGAAATAAGGCAAATGTAAAAACACAAAGCGAAGAAAAAGAAGCAGTAAGGATAATCAAAGCAAAAGAAGGAAGCAGGAGTACACAGTGTAACTCAATAACAAAAACGGCTATCAATGATTTTCATTCAGGAATCATAGGAAAAATACACAAGCGCGATTTTGATGGAAGGGAAATCATGAAGGTGGAAAAATATCTCCCTTGAAGGAGTGGGAAAAGCATAAGATAACATTCGCAGCAGATGAGATACCCGAAAAAAATTTAAAGGAGAATATATCCCCTGGTGATTACAGTAACTGCAGAGCGAAAAGAAAGAAATGAAAACGCGGAAATCATCAGAAGCATGGGCGATACATAAAACCTTGGTAGACACGGGTAGTTCGATGGATATCTTATTTTATCACGAATTCCATGGTATGGGATACAAGGATGAAGATATGACGCCCTAAACATACAACATTCATGGTTTTAATAAAACGACAACCAAGCCAAAAGGTGAGATAACCATGCGAATACTATTTGGTGAAATAGAAACGCAGATAACCTTATGCGTAGTGGATGTAGAATCACCCTATAATGTGCTATTGGGGTGACCGTGGGTACATGCTTAACAGGATTAGCGTCAACTTTTCATTAGTGCGCGCGTTTCCCAATACCAAGTGGAATAGGCGGAATCAAAGGAGATACTAGGAGTGCGAAAGCAGGTAGTCAAATAGATGTAAAGAATTATAAAGGATAGCAAAGAGGCGAAAGGATAGATGGAGGAAGACAAGAGAATTAAGGAAAAAAGAAGAACTAACAGTATTCATGATCAGAGCACAAAAAGGAAAAGGAATACGAAGCGAAATTCCAGAAAATGAAGGCGAACCGATGCACAAAATAAAAGAACCATCACCTTTAGGAGAACCAAAGGGGAATTTTACTGTTCCAGAGCCAACAAAATACATCAACATTGGGACAGAGGAAGAACCAAAGATATTAAAGATTGGAACAAAGATGGACAAATAAGGAGAAGAAAGAACAAACAATCTCCTACGGGAATATAAATAGTCTTCGCATGGATCATGAACGAAATTCAAGGCATAGATCCTAGTGTCGCATGTCACAATTTAGATATCAATAAGAACGCAAGACCATTCAAACAAAGGATAAGGAAAAAAACAACAATATATCATCCTCAAATAGAGGCAGAGTTTCAGAAAATGTTGGATGCGGGAATAATTAGGCCAGCAAGGTACCCAAAATGGATAGCAAAGTGGTCGTACCAAAGAAAAATATGGGAATAAGGATCTGCATCCACTTTAGTGACCTGAATAAAGCGTGCCCAAAGGACAGTTTTCCGCTCCAAGATATACCGCAAATGGTAGAAGGAGAATCAGGAAACGAAAGATGTCACTATGGATGGATATTCAGGGTACAATCAGATCCCATTGGCAGAAGAAGATCAAGAACACACGGATTTGTTCGCGCCAAGAGGATTATATTGTTATAATCGAATGCCTTTCGGTTTAAAAAATGCAGGTGCGACATATCAAAGAATGGTAGGAAAGTTATTTTCGAAATGGGTCCATACGACATTAGAAGTCTATGTCGATGACATGCTGGTGAAAAGAAAAAAAGCGAAAGATCATGTTGAAAACTTGAGAGAGATATTTGAACACATGTGGCAATTTAAGATGAAGATAAACCCAGCAAAATGTATCTTTAGAGTTGCATCAAGAATTTTTTTAGGTTACATCGTATCAAAGCAAAGAATAGAATTCGATCGAGAAAAGGTGCAAGCGGTTCGTGACATGCCATCACCAGCAACTGTAAAAGACATGCAGAAATTAAATGGGATACTAGCCTCGTTAGGGGGGTTCATTTCGCGCTCATCAGACAAGTGCAAATATTTTTTCAACATCCTAAAAAAGGGTACCAAGTTCGAATGAACAGAAGAGTGTGAAAAAGGGCTGAAAAGCATTAAGAACTATTTAATGAATTTATTTATTTTGCAGAAAGCGGAGCCAGGAGAAGATCTATTAATATACCTAGCATCAACACTGCATGCATTAAGTGTTGTATTACTTCGCTTGGATCAAGAAGTTGAAAAGCCAATATACTAAATAAGCAAAACCTACAACGCCGCAAAGAAAAATTACTCAGATATTGAGAATCTTATCCTTGCATTATTCTATGCAGCACAAAAGCTCCGAATTTACTTTCAAGACCACAAGCTTAAGGTACTGACAAAAGTACCAATTGAATCAGTGATGAAGAATTTGAAAAGGTCAGGAAGACTGGAAAGATGGAATGCAAGTAGGTCACTTTGGAAACAAGTGTGAAACATTATCTTCACTAAAATCACAAGTCATCGCAGATTTCTTGGAAGAATTTCCATTGTAAGAAGACGAAAATGATGGATATAGATGAAGAACAAGGAAATCCTAAAAACTTGTTAACAGATCGAAACTCAAATAGGTGGGAGATACTGGTGGATGAATCATTAAATGGAGATGGAAACATAATTGGAATAATACTCATTTAGGTTGGAGTTCGAATCCACCAATAATGAAACCGAATAAGAAGCAGTCGTACACGCATTACAACTAGCAATTGAAATGAATTTAGAAGACGCTATAGTAACTAGTGATTCACAATTGGTTATACGTCAAATACAAGGAGTGTATAGTACAAATGAGCCATCTTTACAGAGGTACAAGAAGCTTATCGAAGAGCTATCAGCAAAAATTCCAAACAAAAGTTGGAGGCACATATGTAGGAAAGATAACCGATTCACATACGCTTTGGCGTTCATTTCTTCTATGTTAATATATCCAGCCGCAAGGTAAATAAATATACAGATGAAATCTTCACCTTCTATCAAAAAAGAAGAAGAAGGTGACGCAGACGTAATGATAGTGGAAGACGAAGAAGCGAAGCATGCAGATAAAGATGCAGATTGGAGAGCCCAACTTCATCTATATTTGACAAAAAGGAGAGGTCCAAAGAAACATATTGGAGGTGCATAAGTTATAAAGTCGAGCGAAAAATTATGAACTAAGAGAAGGTGCACTCTATAGAAGGTCCTTCCTTGGACCATCACTCAGATGTTTAACGTGAAATGGAGGAATGAAAATATTGAAAGCAATACACTATGGAGACGCAAGGAACCATATTGGTGGAAGATCCTTAGCCTACAAAACAAATATTCAAGGTTACTAATGGCCTTACATGCATGAGGATGTGAAAGAAGTATCAAGACGGTGTGAATAATCCAACGTCACGGGAAAAGGATACATGAACCAGGAGCGGCGCTAAACTCATCAAGTGTGTGGCCATTTGCAAAATGGGGCCTAAACATTGTATGTCCATTGATACCAGGAACAGGGTAGAGGAGATATGTAATAGGTTCAACAGACTACTTTACAAAGTGGGCAGAGGAGAAAGCAGTTCAACATATTCGAGATATTGATGTCTTCACTTGCAGATTTGGAATCGCTGTACAACTAGTGTCTTATAATGGAAAGAAATTTGAGGGGGAAAAGATAGAAATGCTACTTAACGTGTTAAAGATACAAAGTGGAAAATCAACTCCATTGTATCCTCAAAGTAATGGGCGGGCTGAGGAAACTAATAAAAAAAGTGTAGATATATTTAATAAAAAGATTGAAGGACACAATAATGGATGGTGCGAACAAGTCCATAATGCAATATGGGCTTACAGAACAACGCGGAGAGAAGCTACAGGAATGTCACCCTTCTGTTTAACATATGGAGTCGAAGCGGTACTACCACCTGAAGTCATCATACACACAAAGAAAAAAGAAACATGGGAGAGGAACTAAAACACATATTTGATCTTGTCAAAGCTTGATGATTTATAAGAAAATAGAGAAATTGCCCTACAACATGTAGAGAATTACCACAAGAGGCTAACCAGAGAGTATAACAAGCGAGTCAAAGAAAGAGAATTCCAACCGGGAGAACCAGTTTTACGAGAAATACCTCCTTACCAGAGAGGAGGAGATGGAAAACTAGAGAAGACATGAGATGAACCTTATATAACCAAAAGAATCGTTGGAAATTGAGCCTATGAATTAATAGATCCTGAAGGGATTAACACGGGGCGAAGACTTGAACATCAATGAAATAAAACTTATTTAAATAAATACTATCCATAAGACATGCGGCAGTTATCATAAATCCGGAGGAAATATTTAGCGAGTGAAATTAACGATGCATAATGATGACAAGAGCTGAACAAGTTGTGCGGTCTTTGGCCCCAACTAGTTATTATTTCAGAAAATAAATGAAGAAAGAAGATATCAAAATTGTGACGATCAAGCGTATGAATGAAAAATTCTTATTCTTTACATATGACAAATATTACATATGAGAAAAAGGCAAAAATAAGACCTTAATAAAAGGCATCAGAAGTAAAACCTTAAAAAATGGAGGCTAGGCATCCAATTGTGGCATGCACCCTAGTTCGCATAACAGCGAGAGGAAAAATTAAGACCTAACGCATGTCATAATTGGGGAAAACCCATATTAGCATGGCTCAAGTGAAACCTACACCGATCCTGGAAACCAATCAGGGTGCCGAGGTACACGGTTGAGTCAAGAGTGCTAGGGGCGTCTGGAGCGTACCTGGACGCTCTTGACAAGTCCTAACTATGATGCACTCGGTCCTCAAGAAACCCCACTTAGGGTGCGGTCTCGTAACCAAACACCATATTGGCGGAGGGATAAGAGGCCGCCAACACTACTGATTGTTGCATCACTAGATTGGAAGAGCCCACCCTAACCTGGTAGGGGTAAGCTTCCTTGAAGGGGAATTCAGGGGGAATAGAAGGATGGCAACCTCAATTAGGGAGCTGAATTGTGTCAAAAATATTAATATCATGAGGCTTTTACTCACGGGAGTAATAAGACTTGTCGTATTAACGCATCAATAAATCCTGCAGAGACAAAAATACAAGAAATAATAAGAAAAGATCAATGGGTTGTAACTTGAAAGGATAAAGACCGCCTGCGATTTTGCCGTAAAATAATATTTTAAGACAAGAATAAGGGCGAGGATGATAAGACCTCTAACTAGGTTGCTCAGTAAAACCTCGATATAAAACCCTAAGATAATTTCAACATATAACGATTTTTATTTTGCAGGGAAGAAAACCACAATAAAAGATAGAAAAATACTTAAAGCTTAATTAATGCATGGATATAACCGCACGATAAGGGGATAAGTAATATCCCTACCAAGCAGAATAATAGAGGCATGTATGGGAACTAACAAAAGAAAGGTATTATCCTCCTTATCAGAGACAATCTTACATAAAAAGTAGCAGAAGTAGAAGCGTACTTGAAAAATACATATCCAAGAATCCATAATCAGCCGCACAAAAGACTAGAGAAAAAGAAAAGATAAGCATTATTAGAAGGCACATCTTGATTTAGTGCAGATACTTCAACATCAACCTCGCTGTTGGGGTTAACATCATAGCTTGGATCTTTGGAAAGACCACCACTATATCCGTCCTTTTTGGGCTGATCCTCTTGAAGGAGAGTTTCTTTGTTTTCATCATCTTCGCTTACATAATCATCTTCGTTTTCAGTAGCTAGCTAGATATGGAAAACAAAAAATTCATGAGTTTATTTCTTGTTGTGGTTGTGATCCTCTCCGTCCTTTTTGCTTCCGTGAATGCTCAAAATGTAATGTGTGTATAGGGGCTCCCCCTGTGGACTGAGTGAATTCCCAGATGTTTGTTGTGGGTACTCGTGCAGTAATTGGTGGTCTGGTACCTGTACATAAAGATCATTTGTTCTACAGTGATTGATTATACATTGGCTTACTGTAATCTTTGTATTTCTTGTGAATCTACGTCTAGTTGTTGCTTTTGGTTCATGAGTAAGATCACTGAAATGTTATACTGACGATGATCAGTTTCTTATGTTATGTATTGCGTATACAAAATAATGTTTGTAACTCTTTCTTGTTCATTAATAAAATTAGGTCCGATCTTAACTTTTAATTTCCTATGATTTAAGATGGGTATGCAAACTAAAAACAGCTTACACGGAATAACATGGTGATAGTTGTCCTATTGAAAATGGGCGTTATTAGTAAGATTATTTGTTCAAATGATAAGCCTTACCCTTATCATCATTCATAATTCAAGGCTAGCCACGTCACCTTGAAGGGCTAACTCTTAGAATGATTGAATCATTGAAGCACCTGAAGCACCCAATGCACTACAACAAAATACATGTTTAGTGACAAAATTTTATGTGACCAATAAAATTTTGTCTATAAATCTAGTGTTTAGAAGGAATATTTTTTTGGTCACCATATATATTTTTTTCGCGACAAACGGTAAAATTTGTCTTTAAAGTTGTCAACGAAAAATTTTGTGACCAAATATAGTGACCAATCCTGTCTCCGTCTCTAAATTTTTTTTTTGTGAAGAAATATAGTGACCAATCCTGTCTCCGTCTCTAAATATTTCTTTGTGACGAATTTTTTCGGTCACAGAATTGGTTTCTAGCGTCAAAGGTAACATACAGTCTCCAAACATCTTATTGCCAACAATTCGAAACTTTGGTCCCTAAATGTATCTTATGCTGACAAAACTAGTTTGTTGCCGAAATGATTGCATGTCAAATGAGGATTTTGCCGTTAGAACTATTAGTATCCGAACAAATTGTAGTCACAAAAGGATTGTTTTCTAATGACGGAAAAAAAGTTGGTCCCCAAAATTATAATTGCTGACAACATATAACTTTTGTCCCAATATCTATTTATGCTGACAAAAAATGAACCGTCACGTAAATGAATACGAAGCAAATCTAAAATTTCGCCGTTAAAACATTGTTAGCGGCAAAACATTGGTGTCTGCAAATCCGAGTATTCACTGACCAAAAGTGAATTCGTCAATTCAAATTCATATCGGAATCCAAAACTGAAACTATTAAAATTAGGAATGATGCCAAGACAAGAGATTCAAGATTCTTTCATACGTTTTGATATTACCAACTCAAGATTCCAATGTGGAAAAAACAAAAATAACAAGATCCATGCACTCAGGAATTAAAATACAATTTCTTTTATCTTTTGGAATCCTAAAGACTTCAACTAGTAAAAACTTGATGTTAATTTTAAAACCCCAACTTTAGCAAGCTGGTTACCACCTTGGTTACCTTACTAGACTATAGCACTTCCAGGTTAGATTAGTAAAAAATGTGACATTCTACGGGATGCACATTGCATAGACATAACAAGATTAGATTGAGCAAGCATACAAAAACAGCGGTTGCAATATTAAATTTGAATTTAACATAAAATAAATGTTTTAGTAAGTACTTGTTGTATATTTGTGTGGAGAAGTGTGGGAGATGGTCTATAGTCCCCATCTCTTAACTTCGAAGTAATGTTGCTAAATTCGGCAACACTTCGACCTTGATGCCTTGGAAGTTTTCACAGAGCAACTTGCACAATAACTCATAGCTTTCTGAAACTAGCACCTTCTGAAATACACGTCGACACAGTTCTGTCTTAACATGAGCAACAACTTCAGTATTAGGGTCCTTTCTAGTGAGCCCATCTGAAATAGAACTCACGCCACCATTTTCCCCATCTTGATGGCAACTTGCACAGCCCTGTAAAGCCCGATGCGAGAAACGTATGAGCTCCAAAACCCACAGGAGAAAAATATATTAAAATTATTAAATTAATAAGTGAAAATATACCTGGTGAGGTCCAGACTGCTCAGAACGGCTGGGAAATTGAAACGTGTTTGATGAACTAGATGCAAATGCATCTCGGGTGCAGTCCCTGAGAAAACTTTTTCTTTCCAACATATGTTCAACTAAAACACTACTCAAGCGACCAGGTAGTCTATCACCCGAATTTTGTTCATAAGAGTTGCTCTGTAACACTTCATCATCAAGTTGTTTTAGTTTCTGCAAACAAAACAAGCATCATGTAAAATCTACAAAAAGTCAAAAACTAGCAGAAGCAAACACTGTTAGCCAAAAAAATTGTACATGAAATGAAAGAAAAAATTATAAAGTACAAGTGACAAGTAAACCCAATAGATGCTTTTCTTAGACATATAATTTAGCTTAAAACAAATTACAGCAATTTGCAAACAATGTTAAGCATGCATTTAATTTACCAATTCACAAATATGTATAACGCAAAAACAATACGGATTAAAATCTAGTCTACCTCCGGCCAGAATTATATAACCATATCCCAATAAAGAGATCCAAGGAGAATCATGAAGTTATGAAGTTTTATCCAAGACCCAGTTTGCTGCTTTGAAGATAAAGACCCGTTGCTACTAAGCCTAGAGGAAATAAGATGATGGTCCAGCCTGACTAAATCTGTGTATCAATAGCTCCTACAAAATAATTGAAAGTGAATGGAGTAACAGACGTACATCACCCAAAAGTTCAAACTTATCTTGAATTTCCCCTTGCAACTCATTTCTGGAAGCCAAGAAAAAACTATTGAGTTAGAGCTATTTACTTAGTAACGTGTTATTCAAAATATGTCGCAGGGTAACCCCAAATTAAATGTTGCAGGTATTCAACACGAGAAATCATTTGTGCCAAATGTGTATAAACTATTTGGTGACTGGAAATGACTAACCAGCAAGATACATGAAGATTGAACATTGAAATGCATAATAGTTAAGAGATAAGAAGCAAGTTTGATCGCATTACCTGATACAGCACCAATGGTTTTCGTCACATTTGGTAAACTATGTACTGTACGAACACCTTCTCCAGCAACAGAAGGACCCCGGTGAAAGGTCCTGCACTCAAGTCAATAAACGCCCACCTGAAATTACCCATGAACAACGTTAGACATGGAGGTATATTTTAGCTTAGGAAACGAGGGGGGAGGGAGAGTGGGCTACTGGATTTCAACTCCTTCTCCAAGAGGAGCTTCATATCTTCATTTTTCCCATTTATTGACTATCACAAAATACAAGGATATGAGTAACTGCATGAATCAAAAAATAAACACTCACCAGCACAATGGGATGTTGGCAACATTGACCTAGGTAGGGAGAGAGTAAATTCACACCTATAAGACCTGCCTTTGTATGAAATCAGCAGTTTCGTCATGAAAATTTCCTTGTAAAGTAACCCAGTTATCAGGTTCAAGCAGCAAACTGAGAGCTATACAAGAAACAAAAAGAAGCAGAAGCAGTACTCTATGAGAGCGAGAAGGCAACTGAGGCCCGAAAACTAGCCGCAAAAGCAACTCTTTTTGCTCGAAAACAAGCAGCAGATGGAGAACTATATACTAGAACAAAAGAATCAGAAGGTTTAGTAATCGCAGCAGGGGCACAAGGAAAAGACAACAACATGACAAATGGCTAAGGCGCTAAGCCAATCCACGAACAAGCAGATATGTTCAAACTCTGAACCATGGTCATGATTCATTTACAAAGAGTTGGGCAACGTACAGTACTTTAGAAAAACGACAACAACCACATTGTTATGAGACATCACAACTGCAAATCCTATAGATGCACTATCCAATAGAAGTGCTACCCTCTGAGCTTCACAGTTTATCTTAAATCCTTAATATATTAGGTGCTTAATAAAAGTAGACAAGAAAGTATGTGCTACAGTTTTCTAGTGACCATGAACTACTTTCTTGCTACTTACAAGTACCATTAGGAACATGATAACAAGCAACATCTTCTTAGGGAATTACAGATGTAAGTAATTGGCATTGATTTGGTTCCATTGAAAAGGACCCATCAACAACCATACTCAAAAAAAAAAAAAAAAATGTAAGTAATTGGAATTGATTTGATTCCATGGAAAAGGACCCATCAATAACCATACTCAAAAACAAAAAAAAAAAACACATGTAAGTAATGGGAATTGATTTGAGTCCATGAAAAATGAACCCATCAACAACCATACTCAAAAACAAAGAAAAAAAACAACAGATGTAAGTAATTGGAATTGATTTGGTTTCATGGAAGAGGAGCCCATCAACAACCATACTCAAATACAAAAACAACAACGCAAAAGGCTAAAGAATCAGATGTATATTACTCGAAATCAAAGTACCAAAAAAGATAAGACTTAAAAACACCAGATTTCCGTCACCAAGTAAACTAACAGTGTGTGGAGTTCCAAAACCATTAGGGAATCTTTAGTAGATTCATTCAAGAAGAACCCATCAAGCAATCACAACACCATTAAAATAATAAGGGTTTTAAAAGAAAATCAATGAAGAATGTAATGTAAAAGAAAAAATATAAAGAGTACCTCCGAGATTTTGAAGAAATGAGTCTCTGAAGAGATTATTGATAAATGTAAAAATTCCATCCATGACTTAGGGTTTATATAGCCTTCTGAATTTTTGATGAAATTCGAAACCCAAAACAAATTGCGGGAATTATCCCGCCAAAAGAAACTAAAACCCCTCAATTTTACTCGGAAATTAGTTGCTTGATTTAGGTTTTGGAGGGAGAATCAAATCGACAGCGGGAAAAAAATAATTCTCCTCAGTTTTAATTGGAAATTAGTCTTAGAGAAATCTATATTTGCTTTGATTTTCCTTAATCTTCAGATGAAGATACCAAAAATGTGGCGGAAGATTTGGAGAATTTCTCAAGGTTAGGGGAGATGGAAGAAAGAGAATGACTGACTACACGAAGTTCATTTTGGTTTAGCCGTATAGGTAGGGGAGATAAGAAAACCACGTGTACGACACGACCCGTTTAATTTTATTACGGGCTCTTTTCTAGACCTACCCAGTTAGGCCAAACAATAAAAAAAAATAAACACCATTAACGATTTCCTTTTTTTCAAGCATAAGAAAACCACGTGTTTATCAACCAGCATATTCATTATTTTATTTCTTTTTTTTCCCAAGTCCATCATCCTTTTATCTCCACTTTATCCAAATACAACAAAATATTTATCGATTGTTTTTGTTTTAGTTTGTGAACTAAAAGTAAAAAATGTCTTACATAATACTAAAATAATATTTTGTTAATTAATATTGAAAAATGTTTTATACTTTAAATGTTTCTAGCCTCCACCGTTAATGTTGATTGTCGCCTTCACCTCGTGGGTGATTTTATTTTATTTTAATGGATGTTTAACAAATACGACGATGATTTTGGGCATTAGAATCTTCTAACTGTCAGTCAATATATTGAGCATATTAATTTTGTTGAACTGTTTCGATTATGTATTAATGCAAGTATGTGGTTCTTGTCAGTTTCTATCTCTCGGTGTATGTGATCCTTATATAACGTTTATTTGATATTACTAATAAAAAAATGGAAGCTTTCTATCAAAAAAAAAATTGTGAAATTGTTTGCTGGTCACATTAATGCAGGTTTTAATTCTGAGATTACAGATCATGTGCATATTCGATGTTACATAATAAATTTTTACTCTCTAGATACTTTTTCGGTTACGATAACAAATTTTAAGCCATAATACATACTGATAGATTTTAAATAACATCTCGATTTCACAAATGGCCTAATTGCTACTCCTTTTGCAACAACCGGTATTAGAGCAAAGGATATCGAGGTGTTATCACTGCTTAAAGGGATGGGATCCAACAATGAACAACTACCCTTTGAATAGGCCAAGAGGAAAATACAAAGACAATGTTGAAAGAAATATGCAAGAAAGAGTTTTCCTAAAGTGTTCAGCAAGGAGTTCTTTCTTAAATTTCATGTTGGAACAAAAAAAATTAGATATCCAAATCCAAAAATGCAAAATATTAAATGAGTTTCGAAGTTTTTGCACATCAACTGAGACCTTTAAGTTTGTCCAAAGACTTGAAAGTTAGCTGTCTTTAACTCGGGAAAAAGTTGGATTTATTTGTTATGTTTTATGGCTTATCTGGAAGCATACATGTTCACTTTTTTTTACGATGCACAATTTAAGCAGATCATTTTATTTGATACACAGTTTATATTTGATTATGAGTGTGTTATATCTACTGAGAATATGCATATTTCACAAATGTCAGTTTATATTTGATTATGAGTGTGTTTAAATGAGTTTTGAAGTTTTTAAATATTAAAAGAGACCCTTAATTTTGTCCAAAGACATTACGTTATAGTTGTTTTTAACTTAAAAAAGGATCATATTCATCTATTGTGTCCTAAGGTTTATCTAGAGATATATATGTTCAATAATTTTTGACAATGCACATTAAAAAAGATCATATATTTTACCTGAAACACAATTGGGAGTATGCTATATCTACTCAAAATGATAATACTGACGTTATGCATATTTTAGTGTGAAAACCTTTAACTGGTCTTTGGCTATAAAAATTAACTTAATGATTTATATAAGTCTAACTCCAAGATTATTATGAATTCGTTTGATCTCATTTGAACCTTGTACTTCTCACGCGTACATGTACAGTTTGTTGACTCGCGGCCTGAGTCAGATCTAAACCCTAATTCATACCCATTTGAGCCATGAAATGACACGTCCTTAATTCATTAGACCAGCCATTAACTCACGTATTTTTGAGTCTGATAAGTCAGTTTTGACTCAAAACAACAAACACACGAGCTGATCCATATAAATCAGATAATTTCTGTCAGATCTTAACTAGTCGGATTAAGACAAATAAAAATGATGTTACATGTCTTAATCCATAGGAGAAACTAAAGTGATACACATCCCATGGATTAGGGGTGTGTAACGGACGGATGGTTGCGGATTAGGGGTCACCCGTAACCGAACCGTCAAAGTTGCGGATTTGCAAAATTGAACCGTGACCGTCCCAATCACCCGCGGATTTAACCTTTGCGGATCCGCGGATTGTACGGGCCGGTTGCGGATTAACCGCGGATTTGACCTAGTTTTGATTGTACTTGTTGGACCTAAATTCAGTTAGTGTCTTAACTTAGTTTTGATTGTATTCAGTTAGTTAACTTAGTTTTGATTCTATTTTTTGGGCCTAAATTCAGTTAGTGTTTTAAGGACTTTACTTCTTTCTCTTTGGGCCTAAATTCATTTAGTTAACTAAGTGATCAAAGAACTTCACTTATTTCTCTTTGGGCCTAGGTTCATACTCAGGTAAGAAAACTTTGCTTCTTTCTATGGTTGCGGTAATCCGCGGTTTTCAAATGACAACCGCAACCGCATCCGCACCGCAAGCGGATTTGAGAATCCCACCCGTGTCCGGCCCATACGTCTTGCGGTTTGGGTGAAATCCGCAATTTTGCGGACGGATACGGATTAAATCCGCGGTTCCGTTTTTTATGCTCACCCCTACCATGGATTCAATCCCCAAATTTTATCACAGGAGACAAAGAGGGGTGGTCCCCTTGTAACCCGGCGTACTTGCAGGGGTGGGTTTGGTGTGGCTGTCTTCCCCTGTGTCTTGCTGTACAATCTGCGGGATTGAGCCCGCCCAATGTAAATCATTTCAATAGGAGAAGTCCAAGAGAAATATCCACCGCCCATTAAATATCGGACTACACATTTGACCAAGATCCGTTATCGATAATTTTTATGCAAACCTTTTTTCTTCCTCTCACTTCTCTCTTGTTTTGGTATGTCTTTCTCAATCTTTGGTCTGGTATTTCTTCATCAATCGTAAGAAACAAAAATAGAAAAAAAAAATTAGAGGGAAGAGTTCTAGTAGAGCACACTAATAGCAAATTAGGTGATGCACAACTTTCATTAGATGCTTAGCGTGTTCAAGTTTCTTAATCAATGGTAGATTTTCCACAAATTTCGTCAAATCTCATCTTTTAGTCTGTATTAATCTCTAATAAGGGTTTTTATTTCTACCAGTTGTCTCATCTTCTATCGATTCTTCCTTAGGGATTTGATTTATAATCATGGTTTTGATTTCGAACTGTCGACTCTTCCTTAGGGATTTGATTTATAATTAGGGTTTTTATTTCTAATTAGGATGCCGATTTCTAATAAGGGTTTTGATTTCTTCCTCGGGGTTAGGTTTTCAGAGTACATGACTTCATCACTGCAATTCGATGGTTGGTATATTTGCGTTTGTTCATCTTTTCAATTTGTTTGTTTTACTGATTTTGTGTATATTTTTTTTTAATTCAGGCACCAAAGAAGGAGAAAGCTCCACGACCATCTTCAAAGCCAGCTAAATCTGGTAGTAGATTTCAGGTAATATATTGAAATATACTCATGTGTGCCAGATAGTTATTATTTCTAAAATTTATGCTTCATGAGAGTTGGGTGTTATACATTTCTGGTTTCCTTAGACATGCTTTTCTTGGTAGACTTGATCAAAAATTCAACTGATTGTAGTTGGTTAGGTGGCTGCGAGATCGGAATGGGGATGTAGTGGAGAGAGTTAGTGTGCTGGGGTGCGGATGGGGTTATCGTTGCTGTTGTTTGCAAACAATCTAATGGAAGCCTTCAATGTAGTTATGTGTGTGAGATGCGGCTAAGGCATTCAAAGCTTATGTCAACTTCAGCACAACTAGGTGAGCTATTTGTATTTTAGTATGACAGTGTCCTGTTAAAGCATGTGTAACTCTACATCGGATCATTGGTTTGTTAACGTCCCTATTGATATCAATGTTCATGTTCACGCACCGTTAGGCTTTTTTTTTTTATTATCAGATGGGTGGGAAGGTTCTCTAGTCTCATTCACCTAGGTATTTTAGCAATAAACTGTTCCAGATTTCGTAATGTTTGGTGATCATGTGCATTCAATGTGCTCATTATTTGAATTTCAAAAGCACACTTTTTTTATTCACTTTATGTTCTTTGTTCCTTGTCAATTTACCCACTTATTTCTCTTGCAAGAATTCTTTCCTCGCCTCGATTAGGCAAACAAGGAATCCAGATTTTAGCAAGCACCCACATCCAGTCCCTATCCAAGAAAAAAAGAAAAAAAGATAAGTATGCAAGAGTGTTGTTTCCTATTCTATTCTTCTGAAGAAAAGCAGTGCCTGGAAGCTAATGATGGAGGATATGTGGATGAGTGCTAACGGTTAAAGCTATTGATGGTACCAAATTTGTCTATGTTATCCAAGTTCCCTTTCTATTATCTATTTTAGGTTCATTCTAATATCCAATTGTTTCATGATTGTAGATGGAAAAGTTTCATAGTAACCGGGAATACCTCGGTTGTGGATGAAGGGAAGGACCATTCACCCCCTCCGAAGGAAAAATCCACTGGTGATGGAAGTGAGTTCATCTATAAAAGCGTTGCACTTATAGATTTGCACAAGGCATTCCTACAATGCAAAGGAAAATTACTCCAAACAGTAAGCCAGTACAACCTCATCAGGCTCAGGTCTTCACAACCGAAGAAGAATGAACCCAAAGTGGCAAGAAAAGAAACTGAGACCAGAATGAGATGAAACCAAGTTAGGAACTAAGTTGTGTAATAACTTAAGTTCAGTCGAACAAATGTAAGTATCATATGTACTATTTAGCTATCCGAACTTTTAAACTTCTGATGATTGATTTAGCCCTGCATTGAGAGTAGAAATAAAACGGAAGCAACTAATATCCTAAACCGTGCTCTTTGAGTTCCAGGATATGGATGAAGCAGCAGGTAATTGTTCTCTTGTGAGCCTTGCAAGTTTTCTTGGTTGTCTCAGGATGATATGTTGATCCTTGTGCCCCAGCTCTGGAAAACAATTGACTATGCATATCAGACTTGTATGAGGTGTGATTGACTCTGACAGATTTTTAGTGCACTTAATATTCATTCTTTGTACATTTAATAATCGGTCAATTTGTTAGTGCATATCATACAATAGGGCTCTATTACTTGTCCAAGCTCCGGAATTGGCTTTAAGATGTTCCTGCAATGCGCAGAGGTATATCATAGTTTTTAAAAGAAGAGAATCCGGAAGATGCAAGCAGATTTGGAATCCGGAAGATGCAAGCACATTTGGTATCCAACAAGAGATATGGATTCAAATGTTGAATCAAATGGACCTGGATGAAGGGTTTCAAGTTATGAATATAGTATTTTAAGTTTTTAGTGTTCAGAATAATACACAAGATATTTAATTTCTAGATGAATTTCAATTTTTGCTGTTTTTCTTTTTGTTTTGTTTTTAGGTTGTTTGCCATAGTAATGGTAATCTCATATTTAAATATATGGTTTAATAAAACTTAAATTCAATAATTATTTTAGGTTGTAGAGACGAATAATTTTGTCTTTGAAATTCTCTTCTAAGCAAAACAAGTAGTCCTTAATAAAGTACTCAGGGACGAAGAATAAAATTGTCTGAGAAATTCATTTTCTAAGGCAAAATTAATTGTCATTTTTTATAATATTTAGAGGCGATTTTTTGGACGGAAAGTATTTGTCTTTGAATAAAGCATTTCGAGGCAAACTGAGTTGTCATTTATGGAATATTTTGGGACAAAACATGTTGCTTTTGGAGGAAAAAAAATGTATTTGAAAGTTCGTTTTAAAGAAAAAATGAATCGTCTTTAATAAATAATTTAGAGACAAAATAAAAAGTTTTGGAGAGGAGGAATTTGTCTCCGAAAATTCTTTTTAAGGCAAAAAATTTGGTCACCAAAATTTGTTTTGTTGGAGACGAACAAGTTAGTCTCCAAAAATTCGATATTCAGGGGCTATTTATATTGTCTCTAACTAAATTAATTAGAGACAATTTTTTTGGTTTTTGATAATAACTATTAAAGACAAATTAAATTGACACAAAATTTCACCTTTGAGACAATTTTTTTGGTCTTAAATAGTTATCATTAAAAGACAAATTAAATTGACACAAAACTTCCTTTTTTGAGACAATTTTATTGGTCTTAAACAATTATCATTAAGGACAAATTAAATTGACACAAAACTTTCGATTTTGAGACAATTTAATTGGTCTTAAATAGTAATCATTAAAGACAAATTAGTTTGTCCTTGAATTTACATTTTTGCGACCAAAAAATTTCCCGCCAAAAATTGCTTTTCGGTGGCCAATTTTTTGGTCATTAAAATATCTTTCGCAGACAATTTTATTTCGTTGGTGAAAGAGACTTTTATTGACAATAAATTTTTAGTTGTTAATTAAGTTTTCCCGTGACCGTTCATAATTTTGTCGCAAAATACTTTCCCAGACGGGGTATTTGAGACAACTTCGCGACAAAAAAAAATCCATCTCAGAAAATATTTTGAGACAAAAAAAAGGGATTTCCGGACAAACTTTTTTACCACTAAACGTGTGTTTTGTTGTAGTGATGGTTTGGTTTGGTTCGGTTCAGAAGATTGGAGTTGTTAGATTTCAACTTTTGAAATAAAATTCGATGGTTAACAACATCGTTTCAGTGGTCCTGTAATCAAATTAGCTGACTAAGGAGTTGTGCGTCATATGTGATGGCTAGATAATTCGTTATATATTTTTTCTCTATTTTTGTCGGAACCTATTTTCTTTAAGTATATGCATCATTTTGGTGGTAACATAACCAAATTAACGGATACAAGAACCAAAATATGACTGGATAAAGTATTATACATCTTTGAGACATTTGCATAATATGTTATGCATTTGGTTGGCTATTTAATGGTTTTGTATCCGGTTTTCAACATTTATGCCCAAAAGAATAATCATCGCCAATTTTTTGGTACAAAAAAACTTATTTGATATTGTTATTTGTATATTATCTGGATCTTTTTAAATGTTTTCTAACGAGACAAAATATATACAATTCCGAAATTAACTTTTTTAGATAGGTTATGTTTTAATTTACTTACCAATTATCGCCTGAAAAAAATAGGATGCCAAATTTGGAAAGCCGGGTGAGTCTTATTGCGGCTGCTAACTGGAATGACTAAATGCCAAATTTGGTGGTAGAGAGTATCCGGTTGGATTTGAACTCTGTTTGATTCAATTTAAACTTGGGTTGGGAAGTGTGGATCTCGTTATGATGATTCTAGTTATATTCACCAATTAACTAATCTACTTCAAATTTTAAAATGGGTTTAATTAATCAATCGTTTGATAACTATTTCCTGATTATTTTTAGATTTTCCTCTTAACTCTTGTTTGGTTTTGTTTGCTTAGCCCGCAACACTGCAGAGGAGGAGATAGTGGTCTAGTTAATGATCTGGATGATTCTTACAGTCACGGTGAAGATAAGGTTATCGGTATGACACGGGGTATGAAGAAACCCTCCATTTTCCGAACCGTGGGGTGTGAAGAACGTTTACCCAACCCGGTTGTTGATGGAGTTCATTTTATGCACGGTCAGCATGTCGAATTGTCCGTCTGTTGTAGCGTTCTTATCTAGTATGCACGTACTGCAGTTTTCATTGATACCTGGTGTTATAAGATTTTATCTGTTATATAAAGTTTAGTTGAGAGGAGTAGAAAGAGCTTGATTTCTCTCCATTTTTACATACCTTATTTCCTTTTCGATATATCCTTCCAATCTGAGTGTATTTGCTACATGTAATTAAGTTTGTTAATTAAGAGTTAAAATTTGTTTTCATGTTAAAACGATGTATGAAAATCACAAGAAAATAGAATGGAAATCGGGCTTAATTTTATTAATGAACAAGAAACACGAATTACATAAAGCAAAAACATAACATAAGAAACTGGTCATGCATGGATATTAATCGACCAAAATCAGGTACTAGCTAGCTAGCTGGCTTGGATTGGTCACACTTGACCTGCATATAACTAACTATCTAATACTAGCTGATCATCAATATAACATTTCAATGATCTTATTGAAGAACCAAAACAACAACTAGATTATACATAAACGACACAAGTACAAAGAACACATTAAGCCCATGATCACAACCAATCACTACAGACAAGTACCCCCCCACCCCCACCAATTAGCACCAACACACCTGCGGGAACAACATTGAAGGAGTATGTTAGATCCACAACCTCCGCCCGGGGTCATACATTTTAATTGAGCATCTGCAGAAGCAAAAAAAATGGAGAGGATCGTAACCACAACAAGAAATAAACTGATGATTTTTTTGCTTTCCATGGTTAATTAGCTATTGAAAGAAAATTTAGTCAGACTGTTTGGTGGATGAGGAAATAGCCCTCTATAAGAGTGTCCTTTTATAGTGTATATTTCAGTCAATGAGCCTTCAATGAAAACGACTAGCCATGTCTCATCGGAGCATACAATAGGGATAAGTAAATTAAAATAGAGCAAGTTGCATCTATAATATATGCAACAACTTGGCAACGGCCTTAGTAAGAAACTCAACTAGCATTCGTATCTTAAGAAAATAATCGAGCTTCGCAGAAGATGATATGTATCACGTATGATCCTCGTCACATCCAGCTTTGCTGAAATTTTTTATGAGAAAGATTCGCGGCTTCGCGCTGGATTCGAAGTTTGAATTCTGCTGAATTGACTACCAACAACAAATGAATTCACAGTAGGGAAGTCCAAAAGGATTAATTTTTTCTTAATTAAGATTGAGTAGTATCCACATCAAATCTCTAACTGTCTAATTTACGCAGAGCAATACATAATAATATTTGTAATCAATGCGCCTACCAAGTTTGACATTGAAACCGGAGCAACTACTACTGGCTTCACTAATAATCCCATTGAAAAAAACTGGTGTTACGATATCTGAAATGGAAACATTTGTAGTCTGAGGGATCACAGTGCAAGGACCTTGTTGACATCCAACAGCACAGGACTGATTTGTGCTTTCGCAAATACCAAAACGACTACAACAGACGTTTGGTCCACAACCGCAGTTCTGACCCGTTATTATTTGTGATAAAATTCCTAGAAGAATTCCGATGACTGAAACTAGATTCAACAAACTACTGGTTGCCATTTCTTTGGAGGAAGAAGAAAAATGAGTCGGTGGAACTTTCAATCGCAAAGAAAAGTCGAAGGGTATTCAATTATTCACAAGTGGATGAGATTGATATTTATTGCCAAGTCCCACCAGTCTATCAATACTCCATAAATCAAGAGGTCACAAATAAATTTACCTGACCTATTAAATAAATAAAGGGGAGGGTCATATTTTTTTGTAATTCGTTAGTGATCACATTTTCATCCGTTTTAATACTTTTGAATAAAACGGTGTTGATTTTTTTCCATAATATTCTCCTTTAAAATATCTTTTTCATTTAGCTAATTCGATGATGTGGTGGTGATGAAGCGGTGGCGGCGGTGGAATTTTAAGAATCTTCGCTAACTTCCAGAGGAGAAGCGATAAATTTTTTGGGTGAATGCGGTGTAACGATTCTGAATGTGTTCTAACGATTCTGAATGTAGTGTAACGATGTATAAGCGGCGGCACCACCACTTATAAATAGCCCACCGTCAAAAAAAATTTATAATGAAGGCATAATCTGAAATTATATATGAAGTGATAAATAGGAAGGATATATAAGTAATTTCATTAACATATTTAATTGTGAGTCACCAGATAACTCTCTATTTAATAGAAGTATGATCATTTTGTTAATACTTTGTAACGGTATGACTGCTTTGTAAATCAGGTCTTAATAGTATGACTATTTTGCAATTTTTCCATAAATAAATTACTAGTTGGACTGAGTTTGACTAGTAGAAAACAGAGGATCTCTGGTTTAGACCAAAGTATATTGAGTTCAGTCTACATACTCTTGGCTCACATAATAACCACCACAAGAAATGAACTCACAGAAATTTTGCTTTCCTTGTCCAGTGACTCTGGTTATTGAAAATTTAGTTTACCTTAAGAATTACCCAATAACTTTAGATACTCAATGAAACTTTGCTTTCAATGTGGTTATTACTAGTAAGCAAATTTCAAAATGATTTATAAAACCTTAAGAAGATACCCAATAACTTTAGATATTATCACGAGTTGACATTACCTTACCTTAATGAAACATAACTATTTCTCTCACTCGAACTCATACCCAGAGGTGTACAATATGTCGATCCAGCACAATCCATCCCACGATATTACGTGCTTAGCAGTTTGTGTGCCGTGTTATACTGCGTCGGAGATTAAGACATCTCTTGTTGTGTTGTACTAAAAGGCGTGTTTTGGTATGCCAGGAAAATAAACGTGTTGTGTCCTGCTGTGCCAGGCATATTTATTTTATGTTTTTCAATATAAATATTATCCAAATATTTAGGCATTCACTATTGGAAAATAAAAGTTCGCTACTGTCAGTACAGGTCATATATCCGAGTTAAACGACCATCTTTAACGGTCTTTGATGCGGTCGCTGATAAAGCGTCTGTTTTGGTAGACCCTGAGTCATGGGTCTCTGATTAACGCCCGATTTGAACCGTAACTAGGTGTTACCCATTATATCGGTCGTAGATTTAGATTCTAATATAAAGAAAAACAGATTCAGATTTGCTGAAATTCCTGAATGGCTGAACCAGAAATAATCTAATTGCATCAAATGAAACTCATAGTGAAGTCAAATGGAATCCAAACTCAAATTCAAATAAAACTTCAAATTTAAACTTAAACCGAGAATTCATTCATTTTATCAATTGGGTTTAAAATTACACAAAAAGGATGAAATTATAAGCTCAATTGAACAAGGTGGCAATCTTCCGCCTACAAATCGGAAAGATATAAGGGTAAGAAAGAAGCATCTCCACTACGTATGTACTACAACAATATGATAAGACAAATCACCAAATGAGTCAAGTTAAAGTGAATTACTCTCAGTTTGAGCATACTGAGAACTGATTCACTTTTATCAAGATGATGCAGAGAACTAGTTATTGCCTGCAACTAGAGGAGCGATCTATCAGCATAAACATACGCACTAGAAGATTGAATTCAATCCAGGCTCTAAATTGAATTCAATAAAGTAATTGATATAGATAGGTTCATGCATCTTTAGATGATAAAGCAAGCACAAATCAACAGATATACACTCAATAATCTCATTGCCAAAAGAAAAACATCAATATGGATTGATCTTAAACCACCACTCAAGTAAACTTATTAACCAAAGATGAGCTGCATGCTTTACCTCCTTATTCATCATTCATTCCATGCACTGATGGAAGAAAATGAACCAACTTAGCTTGAAATGAATTCAATCAGTATAAAAAGATTAATTACACTTACAATTGAGAGTAAGAATGCATCATTAAGATTATACGTCGCAACTCTCCTAACCGAATTATGGTCTGTAAGACCAAATATTGAATTCGGTGAAGTCGCAAATATTTTATCCTAACCAAACTATGGTCTGTAAAACCAAATGTTGAGTTCGGTTATGTGGTTAATATTTTCTCCTAGCCGAACTATAGTCTTTATATGCTGAGTTTGGTTACGTCACAAATATTTTCTTCTAACCGAATATATACTTAAAAAGAGTTCGGCAAGAACAAATAGCCAAACTTACTACTCGACCAAACTAAACATTACCCTGTATACTCGAGCATATAAGTTCAACTACCTGTTCTAGAAATCAAATAGTCCAAAAAATCAAAAACTCTGTTAAACAAGGCTTGACTACCTGTGTTAACTGAAAAATTAGCGGAATTACATTTATAAATAAGTTCAGCTACATGTTTTCAGATATTATAGCTGCACTTTTTGGACCTAGACAAAATCAATTTGTAAATTTTTCAGTTTTAGGTAAGTTTTGGCCAATTAAAATATCGATAGCTAAATTTGAAGTATACCTAAATACCTAATACATCATCCATTGGTTGTGGCTCGTAAAAATAAATCTAATGTTTTCCAAAACCCTCGTCATCTACTTCTTCTCTCTCAATAATTCTTCTTCTAAATAAAAGTCAACTTATTAACAAAATCTCACTAGTCATGAATTAATTAAAATTAAACATATCACTAATCAATACACTAACTTAGAAACAATAATTTTGGCATTAAGATAAATATTTGGGGTAAGGGGTGTTTCGATTTACTTCCAAATGACTTATTAAGAAAAAATCATGGTCCCCCTTCAAAATGGTGTGGTGCTCAAAAAATCATTCTTTGAATGGCCTTTCATCGCAAACTGGCATTTTGAATTAACACAAAATTTGTCAATTAGCCCTAAAAAGTCAATTCCTGGATGAAAAAGACGTGTAAAATTTGATACTGTTGGAACGAACGGGAATAAAAAAGATACCATTTTATTAACCATTTTGGATAATCTCTCCCGAATTTTACAAATTAATATTTTTTACAATAGATAAAAATATCCATATCTAATTATTGGTATAATATACAAAGCGACATCATCACGACATCTGCATCCAATGTTAGATCGATGATCAGCATGATCTAACACTAATTGCTACGTCGTGCCATTTGAAAGAACATTAATTGCTACGTAATTACTGTACAATCCACTCTCACTTGTCGTAGCATTTGTATGTTATCATCAGGAATTTTTATGCATGTATCCTCTTTATGCATGTATCCTCTCATTATATAGGCCTTCTCAGGATGTACCTGCACTAAATTAATGTGGATCTCGGATAAACTATTCATCTCTCTCCCGTTGATAACATTTTATGGATAAAACAAAACCCAGTTGTTGCTTCTGCTAGTTGGATCATCAATTTTGTCTCAGATACGTTAATTAGCTTTAGATTTTAACCATTCAAATGCTGCTATCCTGTTTGAAACGGTCGAGTCTGTAGCCAATATCGTTTTTGATTCTGTTGTCCAGGTATGCTAACATGTATACACACTAAATCATAAGCTTAAAGATACGTTTTCAATTTTAATCCTAACTATTGCATAATTTAACGTGAACTAGGAAGATTATATGCACGGGATAGGGATGGTCATGGGGCGGGTATGGGGCGGGGATCTTGTATCCCAGTCACTACCCCGTTCAAAAAAAAACAAACCACACCCTCCCCATTACCCGCTTAATCTGGGACGGGACGGATATGAGAAATACCCGTACGGGATGGGTTTTTCATGAGTTACCCATAACATTAAGCTCAAATATGATGAGTTAATAATCAATACTTAAGTTCAACCAATAATAATAATAATAATCTAAAATCTCAAACTCATAAATTTATCGTAAAACAAGCAAAGAAAAAAAATTGGTCTATAAACGAGCATCACTCATTTTAGTTCTTAATTATTTCTTATCAAGTATTTTCTTCCATGTTGATCACCTCATCGTCTGCTTCAGTTTCTTCCCAAAATGTTTCACCAACGAATTTTGATCCACCTAGCCAAAATAAGAATGTGTATCATATAACCATAATGATGTATTAAATGTAAAAAAAAACATTTCAATAAAAATAGAATTTCATTACCATTCAGCATATCTCATAGCCAGTCTTGAGCGCACATCAAAGCTTCCAACGTTTTGGATGAAGTCTATAACATTGGACACTCACAAATCTACCTCCGGTACTAAAAGCTGATTCGGAAGCTACCGTTGAAACTGGAATCGCTAAAATATCTCTAGCCATACACTGCAAGACTGGATATTTAATCCCATTTGTCTTCCACCATGCTAGTATGTCAAAATTACCAATCCTAGGTAAAAGATCTTTTTCTAAGTAATTGGTTAATTCTGACTTAACAGTACTAGTAGGAGCAGTATTAGAGACAAACATATCAAACTTTTTCAAAGGATCTAAGTCATCTTTAAAACCATGCATCTCCGAAGTGAAAGACAAATCATTTTGGCTAACAGATGTTTCAGCAAATTTTACTTTCAGTTCATACTCCGTCGCCAAATCAACGCATAAATCGCGTACTCGATCAATTTCGATTTTTGGAAAAGCTTGACCATAAATTTGTGGAAAATAAAACTCAATCAATTTCATCTTAAACCTTGGATCTAACATAATTGCTACGACCATTACTCCATTGATCACAAACCAATACTCTTCAAGCTTCTCTATCATTTCATATGCCATTTCCTTAATTACACCAACTTTAGATTTTTTCCACTCATTTAATGATAATTTAATATCACAAAGACTTGGAAAGAAAAGGTTGGTGGTAGGATATTTTACTCCGGAAAACTTCTCTGTTAAGGTATAAAATATCTTAAGTTTGTCGCACATTTTCTTTGCCAACAACCAATCTTCATCATCTGTAAAACAATCATACTGCGGCTCACGTTGCTTTAGGCGAGCAAAAACCTTCTGATACTTAATAGCAGTATTAAGCATCAGGTATGTTGAGTTCCATCTTGTCTCACAATCAAGAATTAACTTATTTATACTCGAAATATTTAGTTGACGGGCGGCCTCTTCAAATTTCTCAAGTCGTTTTGGTGTTGCTTTCCAGTAAGCAACACTATTACGAATCAATTCAATTGTTCTTTTGATCCCCTCTAATCTTTTCTTGACTATAAGAGTTAATATGTGTGCACAACAACGCATATGGAAAATATCTCCACCCGACAGTAAGTTACTTGATAATTTTTCTAAGAGAAGTTGGATCATAAGATCATTAGTGGAACAATTATCTACAGTAAGAGTGGATACTTTACCATCGATATTCCAGTCTAGCAGACACTCCATCAATGCGGCTGACAGGACTTCAGCCGTGTGCGGACATGGCACATACATAAACCTAATACAAATTAAAATTCAGATGGTCGATTAGACCGTACTTCGTATAAACTAGTAATTAATCAGTAACAAAATTAATGGTAGTGATTTTTCATTTATGACGTGCATATCCAATGCCTGAAATCATTAAATGAGTATGCGTACCTGATAATTCGGCTTTGCAAGATCCACGATTCATCGATGAATTGAGCCGTAATAACCATGTATCCTTTTTTTTGCTTACTAGTCCACATATCAGTAGTCAATGCAATTTTACCTTGATGTTTTTGTAGCACCTCCATTGTTTTAGTTTTTTCTTCATCATAGATTTTAAGGATATTCCTTTTAATTGTGCTCCGAGATACCACCTTAAACAACGGTTGAAGCGCATTTGAATATCGTCTAAATCCGGCATGTTCAACGATGGAAAGCGGATACTCGTGTATGATTATCATATAAGCAAGTTCCTTCCTAGCGAACGATTGATCAAAACTGTACGTGTTAAGCTGGCTTCTTCCGTCACTTTTTTTACTCTAAGTGATTATTGATTGTCTTATGTCTTGATGTTTACGTCGAGGACATCTTTTCATGTGTGCATGTAGATGCTTAGTCACATTTGTGCTTTTTCCTCCTAATGGTTTATGACAATATTTGCAAACTGCTTTGTCTTCCCCTTTTATCTTTTTCTTTTTAAAGTGATTCCACACTATGGATCTTTTCTTCCCTGAAACTATAGCAATTTCACCTTCGGCATTATCACAATCACCTGTAATGTTTGCCTCGGCTGTTTCACGATGGTCATCATCCATTGGAGAACTTGGAATTGTCTCGACATGGTGTTCAGACTGTTCGAATTCACCTCGTGTTGATATAGTTGTCATTTTGGGATCACTGTGTAATATACACATAAAGTAATATAATATATATAATAAAGAAAACTTAAATAATATAATATAATCAATACAATAATTAAATAATATAATATAATATAATTTCTTAGTTTAAATATAATATAAATAATTAATGATATCTTATACTTTTACGTTTTCTTTTATAATATAATATCTTAGTTTACATATAATATAAATAATTAATGATATCTTTGCGTTTTCTTTTATAATATAATATAATATAGTTTCTTAATTTAAATACAATATAAATAATTAATGATATCTTTACGTTTTCTTTTATATTTTGTTTCCGTTAATATGAACCATAGGATTAAAATACCTAAAACTAAAAACATAAAACCCTAAAATGGGAACGTACGGATATGGGACGGGAACTTAAAATCTCATCCCCGCCCCATCCCCGCTTCACTAATTTCGGGTATTATCGATACCCAACCACAACCCTGTTTGTACGGGTAAAACCGATGGGTTTGGGTGGGGCAAATGACCATACCTAGCACGGGATAAAAATGTTGTGCATCATGTATTCATCAGCAATCTTAGAGTAGGATAAAACCAATTTTCTTCCTAGTTTCAATATGCATGAAATCCAATTCAACCGATTGTATAACATGATGAAACAATTTTCATCCTAGTTTATATATGGGTGACAACAGATTAAGTTAAATCTAAAACATAATGATACCAGTTTCATACTAGTTTAAACATGGATGAAAACAAATCTAAAACATGATGATATCAGTTTCATACTAGTTTCAATATGAAGACAAAATCATCCAAGATGATACCAGTTTCATACTCCCTCCGTCCCACTATTCATTGACCTATTACTTTTAGATTTTGTCCTATATTAATTGACTTATTTCACTAAATAAGAGGATATTTCTAAAATTATCATTTTAATTGATTATAAGAAATATAAGAAATATGCATAATTTGATAGGCATGTTTATATTCGTTACTTAGGTGTTTTAAAATGCTTTTCAACGGTATGAAGTTTGCGAATATCCGTGGTTTAGTTTGAGAGATAAATCATTTTTAAATTTCTCTGGTTATTATCCATAAGGGTATAATTATAAAAAATATTTAAAAATACTCTTTTCCTTTCCTTCATTAATAATTGTGCAAACTTTAACTAGGTCAATTAATAATGGGATGGAGAGAGTATTAGTTTAAACTTGGATGAAAACAATTTCAGCCAAATCTAAAACATGATGATACCAATTTCATTTAAAACTGAACGATACCAGTTTCATACTACTTTAAATTCAACATAATCTAAAACAGAGTTGTACCAATTCCATCCAGGTTTCCAAAAAAATAAAGACCAGAATTTCATAAATCTAATATAGGATGATACTAGTTCCATCCATGTTTACGCTAGGAAAAAGAAACGAACAAACGAAAATATAAGTCAACTCATAAATATCAGGTTTCAATTGGATGATACCAGTTTCATCTGCGTTTACCCAAGAACTAAAAACAGACTAAAATTTCACTCATACACAAAATGATTCATCTCATAAATTAAGGCAGTTAAGGTCAATTCATGTGAAATTTATGAATTAAATAAAATAAAATCAAGAAAAAAACTTAGAATTAAGAAACTTACGAGTGCCCATCTTGCAAAATTGATGCAAGACAAAACCCTAATTTCTTAGTTTCAATGAATTTAAGAAATCTCCAATTTAATTAGGGTATTTGAAGGGGAAAAAAACCGATAGGAGGTAGTAGTGGTGTCAAAGTTGATGATGCTATCAGTATTTGTGGTGGTGGTCGTAGATAATGTGGTAATAATTTTAGTTACTGTTTGATGAATGTCACAGTTGTGGTTACAATTGATGATGGTGGTGGTGACGATTGTAATTAACGGTGGGGAGAAAGAAAAAATTGAAATGGCGGAGAGAAAATTTGGACGATTATGGTAGTGGGGTCGGTGGGTCTTGAAGAGGGTAGAGAAAGCAAAAGATAATTTCTATGCTTCTTTGTGAATTGTAAAAAACAGGGAAAAGCTGGGGCTTAATTGTCGGTTTCAAATTAAACTATTTTCTTTCCATTTAACCCATATAAAGTTTTACTGGTCCATTATAACCGGAATTTAAAAGTTTCTGGGCATTTGACCCATTTTCTCTTGAATTAAATGGGTTTCTCCGATAAAATGTTCAAGATTAATCTGGCAATCTTGCTTCGCATACCCATTATCCCCCTTTCTATATTTTTCGCTTGGAAGCTCTCTAAGGAACTTTAATAGATGCAGAGACGAACGGTATCATTCTCCTCACATCACATATCAAAACTTTAACCTTTCTCCTCAAAGAAAAAATGGATTGATGTGGATTTGCCGTAGATTTGCTCTTATTGCTTAAGAATATCTATTTGCTCTTATTGCTTAAGACTATCTACTTTAGTAATGTACTTTTGTCTTGTTTTACTGATTTCATGTTCCATCCCGTGTAAAAATGAAAATGTTAACATCTCCCTCCAGGACATATGAACGTTTCAGGACAATAACTAGCAGTTACTTCCGTGGTGTACATGGCATTGTAGTAAGTTTTTTACACATTATCTTTTAGATGTTTAATCAAGACAACCAAGTTAATTAGTTACTGTTAATTTGGCAACGTAGCGTGTGATTTGACTGAGCTTCAATAATATCAAGTAATGGCTAAATGAAATCGATCGATAAGCAAGTGTCAATAAACTTTTGGTTAGTAACAAATGTGATCTCACGGAGAAGGCTCTGTGAAGCACCATAAGACCACTTAACTTTTGATTGATATGCAAGTGTCAATAAACTTTTTGTCTAAGCAGATTAAAAATAAAATCTACGCAGATTAAAAAAAAGAAGCGATAGTTGCAGAATCTGTACCATGTGCTACAGAACTGCATCCATAAGTTGACTTTGTTAAGCATTTAATGCACTTGTCATTTGGTAATCAATTCATCATGTTAATGGTTTGTTTACTTCCCAAATGATTGTGTATATAAGAGGTGTACGTCCTTAGTAAACTATGTGCTCATCCATTTAGGAAAGGAATCAGTAGCGAAGACATGGAAAACCAAAAACTCATGAGTTTATTTTTTCTAGGGATTATGATCCTCCTTTCTCTCTTTTTATCTTCAGGAAATGCTATGTTTTTTCCAAAATGTCCAATTGGCTCTGGCGCTACAGGCGACGACTGTGGAATTTTGATTGGAAGTTGCTGTGATGGATTCGAGTGCTCTGCTTATTGGTCCCTTTCTGGGGGAAAGTGTCAGCTAGCACCTTAATCTCCTTCTTCTATTTCTTGCTTTTGCTTCGCTACTAAGATCATTACATTGTTCAAGCAGTACTAAGATCATCGGCAACTAATAATTCTAGTATTTGATTGGTTACTTTTCGTGATCGATTTCTTAGTTTTTATTACTGCGTGTTTTAATTTCTTGATGTAATTGTTGTACTACGTGATAATTCGAAGTCCCATTTTCACTATGTAATTGGTGGATCTTATTCTGAAATCGGCTTTTTACGAAAATAAAGAATTGTGATAAAAATTCACTACAAGAAAATTTACCTATTACTACATTATATATTGTCACACTTTCAACACCGACGTTGCAAAAAAAAATTCTAGTCACAATACTTTTCAAGTACAACTAAAAGCTATAATTTTATGTTGCAAAATGAAATTTTTACCACACAACCGTAACAATAATATGAAAGCAGTGTGGCAAAAAAATATAATCTCTTGGTACAGTAACAGAGAATGGGTGCAACGATAGACTTCTTATTACATAGGTTATTGCAATAATAATAGAAATTTATCCCATAATCATTGGGTGCTACAATAGGTTAAGTTTGTTGTAGTGATTGCAAGTGATTTGATAGTAATTAAGAAAATTTTGTGTTGCCTCCGTTCTGCTTTAAAATTTTCTAGTGAGACAGGAGTTTCAAACTAATACTTTCTCTCTAGTTCTCTCTCTCCACAAGGAAAAAAAATAATAGAAACTTAGTTTCTTTTCCTGTTGCTTCCACTTTTGCTCGGATTTAATCCTCCGACTAGATTCGAGCATGGATTTCTCTCCGTGTTTTTGGGTTTTTTCTAAATGTGATTTTGGGACCCCGAAGTTTTTTGACTTGTTTCTCCAACTCTAATATTTGAAATTAGACACTCCATGGACCAACGAAAAGGCCACTTAAGAAAACCCCGACTTCCACAAAGGACTGAAGGCCACCCTTTGTTAGCTGTAAATACTACCCCATGGTGGTATTTGCACTTGTGTCTCGCATCGTTACCTTTTCCCTGCTTGGTGATATTTACAGCTTTGTAATTTGCCTTTCTTCTTGATATAAATTTATCGAGCAAAAAAATTTAAAAAAATGTAAGAAAATTTAGTGTGCCCTTAAGTCATATTTAAAACAAAAAAGTTAAGTTCGTCTATGCCCCCAATTTTCTTCATCTGAGAGTAATCGAAGCATATAAAACAGATTCATCAAGATGCAACGGTATAGTTAATTAAGAGGTAAGATTTGTTTTCGGGTCCCAAACATAAATGAACAAGAAAGAGATAGTACAGATTACATAATGCAAAACAACGTAGCTTAAGATACTGATCACGCATGGATATGAATCGACTGATCAAGTACTAGCTAGCCAGAATTGGTTGCAGTACTTGACCTGCATATAGCGGCAAGTACAAGCTGAACATCAATATAACATTTCAGTGATCTTAATTATTCAAGAACCAAAAACGCAACGAAATATATAAAGATATAGATACCCAAGAAATACAAAGAACATATTAAGCCCATATATAATCAACCACTTCAGAAAAAACCAGCTTTACTCACACGTACCAGACCACCAATTACTGCACGAGTACCCACAACAAAGGTTAGGGACATTACTCAATCCACAAGCGTCACCCTTATACACACATAACGTTGGTATGAACTCGGGTTGAGCATACACAAAAGAAAAACACGTCGAGAAAATCATAAGCAAAACTAAAGATAAACTCATGATTTTTTTGCTTTCCATTTCAAGCTATTGAAACTTTGAAAGAAATTTCGTCTTATACTTTTGGATGGATAAGGAAATAGCTCTCTAAGAATGTCCTTACTTATATAAGCATATATTTGGCGCTATCTCCATCATTTGGGAAGCAAACAAGTTCATATATGCATTGGTTACATAATTTAATTAACATTAACCAAAATAATGCATCGAAATTATTGCATTAATTCGTCATTCGTTATGCATTTAATAAGGGGCAAACACTATCCGCCTTCAATAAAAGCAATTAACAGTATCTCATCATCAGAGTATACATTCAGGGGTAAATTAAAAAAAGAACAAGTTGTGCCGATATACAACAATAACAACTTGGGAAGGGCCTTGGTAAGAAACTCCACTAGCATTCATAATTTTTTATAAAACAATTGAGCTTCGCAGAAGATATTATCATATGTCGAGTAATTATAAATTTTCTAATTGATTATGATTAGGCATAATTAACATAGTTGACTAATGCAATAATTTCACTAATTATTAAAGAGAATATTATATATTCATAATTTTAATAATTCATAATTATGATAGTTTAATCTAACTACTACTTGGTTTTGCAAATTACAAACTAATAATGCAAAAAAGGAATCAGATGCCTTTGTGTATTTGAAGGATATGCAAAGACTTCTCTTGGAAAGTCTTTAATTGAGTAACTAAGAGAAGTTTCTTCGTGAGGGAGACATCATCCAAGCTCACTTTTGATGGAAGTGCATTCGTTATCTGGGATAAACACAAAGCCCCCTTTCATGGTATTGGTATTGTTCATTCATCATAGAGAGTATTATTCATTCATCATAGCTAATAAATTTATCAATGGGGCTGTTCGTGGAATTCCTTAATAAACCTAATCATCCAATACATTTCCTCGTTATACCTTTAGTCATCACCTTGGTTATAGGTTTTGTTTGGTTGTTCACCATCCTAAAATGCTATTTCACTAATCGAACAGGAAGAAACAAGAACTTGCTATCTGGAATTTGTTCATCTCCTCCTGGTATGTTCTTCTTCTACGTACCAACATTTCATATTTATTTAAAAGAAAAATATGTCCCTGATTCAGTTTATTGTTTTGAATTTATGCAGTTGTTCCTGGATTGCCATTATTAGGAAATCTATTGCAGCTAAAAGATAAGGTTACCCACCATGTTTTTGCAAACTGGGCAGAAATCTACGGTCCTATTTACTCCATCAAAGCAGGAGCTTCTAATATTGTTGTCCTTAATAGCACTGATTTCGCCAAAGAGGTTAACAAAATGAACATGAGTATTAGAGTACTTTACGTATGCATTTAGTATATATTAATTGCATGCTCATTTTGATTATTACAGGCAATGGTGACTAAATTCTCATTTATTTCAAAGAGGAAGCAAACAAACGCAATGAACAAACTTACAAACAATATTATTATCACAAGCGACTCAAATGAATACCATAAGATGGCAAGACGACATGTAGTCACTCACATGTTGGGAGCCGGTGCTCAGAGACGACATCGTGCACACAGAGACATCATGATAGATAATGTAGCACATCAGTTACATGCCCATGCAAAGGAAAATCCTGTGGACCAACCTGTAAATTTCAGACGGATACTCCAAACAGAAATCTTTGGTCTAGCTTTGAAACAAGTAATCTACTTTTTCTTTCAATTCAGTGTATAAAAATTTAATAATTTTCTCTAGTCCTAATGTGGTCTATTTGTATAATATCTTGATGTAAACCGGTCGAATTTAGGCACTGGGAGTGGATTCGGTAGGATCTTCAAAATACGTCGAGGGGCTTGGTGAAACCTTGTCCAGAAATGAGATCTTTAAGGCTCTAGTGTTGGATCCACTGTCAGGAGGAGCTGAGGTGGATTGGAGAGACTTTTTTCCATATCTGAGATGGGTTCCTAATAAAAGCTTTGAAATGCACATTGGACGGATGGAGACACGCAGGATAGAAGTGATGAAAACACTCATTGAGGAGCAACAAAAAAGAATTTCTTCGGGAAAGGTATACGGCTGGTTCCATCAGTATCAAGTTTAAGTTTAGTTAATTATTCTACTTTGAACGAACTCGTTAATACTTCTTTCTAAACAGGAAATAAATTGTTACCTGGATCGCTTGATGTCCGAAGGAAAATCACTGGCAAAGACACACCTCGCTATGTTGATCTGGGAGACAATTCTTGTGGCTTCCGAAACAACGGTGGACACAGCAGAATTGGCCATGTATGAACTTGCAAAAAATCGAAAATATCAGGTAAGCTTTCCCAACTCACTCGTCATACAGTACTTTTCTAGATATGGGTTTAGCCATTTAGGTGTTCAAGAGTTGTATTAATGCTAGTTTCAACCTGACGGCCTTGATCGTTTTTTCCTGTCCTAATCCATCAGGATCACCTCTACGGAGAAATTCAGAAGGTATGCGGAAACAACAAATACACGGAGGAGCAGTTTTCAGGGGTGACATACTTAAGTGCCGTTTTTCATGAAACTTTGAGAAGGCATCCCCCTTTCCCCGTCAGTCCTCTGAGATACGTACATGAAGATACTCAGCTAGGAGGGTATGACATTCCTGCTGGAACTGAGGTGATAGAAAAACTGGAAACCCAAGAACAAATTTTTCTTCTTGCTGCTAAAATTGCTCAACTAATTTTAATTATCCGATATTTTCCTATATATACACAGATTGCCATCAATCTCTATGGTTGTAACATGGACAAGAGACAATGGGACTCACCGGAAAAATGGAAACCCGAGAGATTTCTAGACAGTAAGTATGATCCGAATGATCTTTACAAGACTATGTCATTTGGAGGAGGAAAGAGAGTCTGTCCAGGAGCTTTGCAGGGACTTTCGATTACTTGCACTGTTATTGCTAGATGCATTCAAGATTTTAAGTGGAGTTTGAAACCAGGAAGAGAGGAAGAAGATATAAATACAGCTACCCCCACTAGTCAAAAGCTCAATCCTTTGCTGGTAATTGTAACTCCAAGAGATTATTGATGGAGACTAAATTATGCTGTGTTTTATTAAAAAAAAGTATTGAATAAATAATTAAAGGATACTTGCGTGCATTACCGAATCGGTTTACTAACACAGTTAAGATTTCAAAAGAAATCGCGTAGAAACACACACATAAATCACAAGAAATTAAAAGCGAACATCGGACTTAATTTTTTTTATAAATGAACAAGAAAGAGATACAAACATTTCAATATAACAAGAATAAATTACTTGACCTGCAAATAGTTAGTAGTTGCTGATCATCAGTATAACATTTCAATGATCTTAATTATTCAAAAACAAAAACAAACAAACTAGATGTAGATTCATAAAAATACAAATAACATATTAAGCCTATATATGATCAATCAATCAACCAATTTAGAACATATTAGCTTTCTATGCACGTACCGCCAGACCACAAATCACTGCACGACGATCTACAACAAAAAAGAAGGGAGTTTACCCAGTCCACAGGCTTCACCTTTAAACAGACATAAACCTGTATCTGGGATAAAATCTTGAGCATATACTGATGCAGAAAAGATGGAGAGGATCATAAACACAACAAGAAATAAACTCATGAATTTTTTGCTTTCCATGCTTAGCTAGCTATTGAAAGAACATTTAGCTTCTGATGAGGAAATAGCTCTCTAAGATTGTCCTTATATATAAAGATATTTGGTGCATCTCAATTATTTGGGAAGTCGATGAAATTTATTACATCAATATATAATTTTGCTAAAATAACGCGTCCTATGAATTTTGTGAACATTCAAAACAGTAATCGAGTCTTATTTCCATGATAAGTAATTATAGTTAATTTGATTTTGTAATGGTTGTGACGCATTAACATATTGACAAATCCAATGGTTTCTCCAATTATTACAGAGCATAATAATTTGGTGTATGCTTAGCAATTCATAATGATATTTGTAATCGATGCATCTATAATCAAATTGACATTGTTAAGTAATTAGGCGACAGTTAATTATCTGGTAATTAATAAGTTAAACACATAAGTTCACTTACTTCCTAAAATGAGTATCTATTCTTAGTAAGGCAAAAGTGCATCTTTCCTATGGTTACGATCCTTGGTCTTTTTTTGCTTCTGTGGATGCTCTTTGGGGATCAGATGATTTGTTAGGATTTGGTTCCCCGCAGAGATGTAATACTTGCCGGCACTGCCCAACACAACCCATTAAGAGGTGATCCCATGTGCTACGCGCCATGTTATGTTGTGCCAAAAATGAAGGCGTGTTGTGTTGTCCTGTATTTGAGGGTGTGCGGTGCCTGGCGCATTTGTTTTACATTTCTTAAAATAAATGATTTCAACACTTTTATATATTATATGTGTAATTATTGAAATAATTTGATATAAAGAAGATAGAATGTCACAAAATGGTTAGAAACATTCTTTTATGAAATATAAAAAAAAAAGAATATGTTGTATTGTATCGTCTTGTGTAGTGTTTTATACATACTATGACTTGCTTTGTTAGCGTGTTGTGTTGTGCCATGTGTTGATCCGTTCCACATGTTGTGTTATGTCGTTGTGCCTATAAGCCAGGCCCAACACAACACATTTTGCTAATGTGTTGTGTTGGGCTAACTCACGTGTTGGGCTGAGCTGTGTTCGTGCTGGTAGAACCTAATTTACACCTTTAGTTCCCCGGCAGGTCAGAGTTGTGGATTGTTGATCAGAAGATGGTGTACGCAGGGATTGTCCAAGAGTAATAGATTAACGTATATAAGTTGGCAAGTTTAATTCCTGAAAACTCTTTAGCATTATTGGGTTTTGTGGTTTTCTTCCCATGTTCCTAAGGTAATGAAACAACGTTCTTATCTGAAAAGGTTTTGGGAAAAGACTCAGTGGTTTTTGTACAAGAACTTTTTAACGATATATTACATTTTCATCTATCAGATTAAATTTTAACTATACTAATTAGGATAGATGATGGCAATGACTTGCAGTAAATATTTAAAGACAATAAGGCGTGGCACAACAGTATTTTTTAGTGCTCATTTTAGTATACTTACGGATATTAATTAGCTTAATCAAATCCTTGCTATTAATGTATCCGTTTATTTTAATCAGTTTTGGATTATACCAGTATGCTTATTGTATTAGTAGTTAGTTTTATCACCGAACACTTATTGGTATGACACTGTATTAAGTATATACTGTTGAGCGATAATTAGAGCTAAATTCCACTCTTTAACATGTAATAACGTGTCAACGAAACTTGATCCTTAATTATTGAATGAGTTGGACAACTTATTTTGGCTGGAAATTTTGTAAACAATTCGCATATCAAGTTCATTGACTTCCAAAATATAATTGTGAATCTGTGAAGCCAAAACTATATTACCGTATAATATATGTATACAAGATCCTTTCATGCCCGTGGCTAGGGTCATGAAACTGCTTAACCTTCTTCAGCCGATTATGAATGGTTAATGGCAAATCTAAAATTTGAAGTCAAAACCTTATATATCCAGGATTTCTGTCCATTTTAAAATTTACCAAATTCAAAACACTAAGGACATTTTATGTGAAATAATAGATTATGAATGACATTTTAATCCGAGAAATGGCTCATATGACCAAAATCCATAAAGTATGGAGGTAATAGACAAGTAAAGTATGGGTATCGCTGAAAAAGACAGAAGAAAATTCGGTCATATATATCCTTTACTTTAAACTTTATTATCTTTTTCTCTTTCCTATTTATTTTCACTCTCCAATTTAAAATTAATCGTGAGAAAGGTTTTAACTTCTGAAATACAAGCCCGATTTTATAAAAAAAATTATATTTTTGGAAAGGGCTCGAAAATTTCTACAAAACAAGATCCATTGTTGATATGAAATTCAGAAAAAAAAAAAAATATTTTTAAACCAGGCCGATAATCCATTATGCACCCAGGTGCAACCTGGCCAAAATTTATTTCATACCAAAATATGCATTATGCACCAAGGTACAACTTGACCAAAATTTATTTCCTATAAAAATGTGCATTATGCACCCAGGTGAAACCTGACCAAAATTTATTTTCTATAAGGATAAGCATTATGTACCCAGGTGCATCTTGTGTACTTCGTGGGTAAATCTAGGTTTATCCTACTAATCACCTGCAATATATTATGCACAACTAAAATCACTAGTTCACTCCCTCGAGCAATAAATCCAACCCCATTATCATCACATTCATCATTAAAACATCAACCAAATACAAGTATTATAGGAAAAAAGAAAGAGAAACAACAAAAAATATACATTATACACTTGGGTGCATTTAAGACAAAATATATTTTTCTATCAGGATATATATTATGCACTCAGGTGCATTTTGTGTATTTCGTCGATAAATCTAGGTATATTTTGTGGATAAACCGAGGTGGGTGCATCTCGCATCCATCTCTTCTCGTACATCCACAATCTCACCATATCAATACATAAACAAACAAATCCTCTGGTAATAAATCACTAGTGCAAACCAATAACGCCTTGCAGGGACGGACCCAGAATTTTCCATTGGGTAGGGCTGAAATGTAATAGTGATCCACCCATAAAATACCAGATAGGTAGGGGAAAAAAGTTAAAACTAACACAAATAACAGTAAAAACAAAGTGATTACCAAAAAATATTTTTATAAAGAAGAAAATCGGAGTAGAAATATATTGATTGGATATTTAGTTTTTACATGACTTCAATTTTAATCACCTCATAGTATGGGCTAAAAATCACATACTATTAGCTAACTACAAATGTGGGATAAACATAAAATTTAACCTAATTTTCGATGCTAAAGTTTTCTTTACTAAAAAAGCAGGGACGACCTATAGCCTCCTTTAGCCCCTTGCTAGGCCCGTTCGGAAAATACTGCTTGCATCATTCCTAGAAGGTGATTTCCTGATGAACTCGTATGTTCGTTCTTAAATGTCTAACTTTGATTTTATGTTTTTCTAATATTGTCTTCGGATTGTTTATTTAAGTAATGATTAGGTGGATTAAAATGCAGTTTTTTGGTTGAATAACCCTTGGATTTGAATTCTTGGGTTAATAAGACATATAAAGTATTAGCACTTGTCTAATGTCTAAGGTACTTTTTTACTATCCAAATCGAATATTTCATCCAAGCTTTATAACTAAATTTATACCCCATGTACTAAAATATCCTTGTATATCATATCTCCACTGAAAACTCCTTCCCCTTCAGTTTCATTACAAATATACATTATGTATTCGGATGCATTTAGGAAAAATCTATTTTTCTGTTAGAAAATATATTATGCACTCAGGTGCATTTTGAGTATTTCGTTGATAAATTTAGGTATATTTTGTGGATAAACAGAGATGGGTGCATCTCACATCCATCTCTTCTCGTACATCCACAATCTAACCATATCAATACATAAACAAACACATCCCCTGGTAGTAAATCATTAGTGCAAACCAATAACGCCTTGATATGATTCTCCATACTATTTAAGCTAAGTGAAAAAGAAATGCAAGGCAATATACAATGTAAAAATTAAAAACATGAACGATCTAACCGTAGCTTTAAACAATAGCATAATAAAAAGTTTAAATTGAAATGGCACTACGAAGTAGGAAACTCATACCAGCTCCTTTTCTCGAGTACATGGCCAGATCGTACATGTATTCTCTAGTCCATACAAATATGACGATTAACATATAACACCAATGTAGCCCAGATAAGATATATACTTGATTACTACTACTTGCTCCCCAGTCAAAATTGCTCATAATCACCGCCACCATCCTCCTCCTCCATCATCACGAACCAGCAAAACGCCGTTAACGATTTTTTTTCTTTTTATTTTTAAATTAACTAGTAAGAACAAAAATTGGATTTGGAAAAATTGTTCTTGAAATCAATTCATTCCAATTTCAATTTCAATCTGTATTAATTAAATTTTCGTTTTCAATTTCAAGAGCAGAATCATCGTTGATCTGTTCTAAACCTAGAAAAAAAACCCAACTTTACCCATTTGGCATCATAACAAGAAGAAAAGTTAAAAAAATCAAACAAATCAAATCCATACATGACCTTTATGGGTTAATTTAACTTGTAAAGATTCTTTAATGGTATTCCCCATTGAAGATTCATAGATGAATGAAGTAAAAACAGATGTCGGACGTAATGAAACTGAAAGGTAAGGAGTTTTCAGTGGAGATATGATGTACAAGGATATTTTAATACATGGGATATAATTTCAGTTATAAAGCCTGGGTGAAATATCCAATTTGGATAGTAAAAAAGTATCTTGAAGAATCTTGGACATTAGACAAGTGCTAATACTTTACATGTCTTATTAACCCATGAATTCAATCCAAGGGTTATTCAACCAAAAAACTGCACTTTAATCTGCCTAATTATTAAGTAAACAATCCGAAGACAATATTAGAAAAACATAAAATCAAAGTTAGGCATCTAAAAACGAACGAAAAGACGTACATATGAGCTCATCAGGAAATCACCTTCTAGTAATGATGCAAGCAGTACTTTTCCTTCTTATGTACCCCTACTTGGAGTACTACAGAGTAAGTCAAGCATAGTAATCTGATAGCAGCCCATAGTAATTAGAAACTTGGGCATCTATATTAGTTACCAACAAAATTCTGTTGGACTTGGAATGCGCACAACGAACTTGGAGGAGCATATCTGGAATTAATTTCTCAAGGATGATAGAAGATCGAACTTTCCTGTAAGTGAAGGGAATTTAAAGGATTTTGAAATTAGGAAAAAATAAAATAAAGATATGTTGGCTAGCTATCCAAGCGTGACCTGATTCATGAGGATTTCAAAATTCCTATCAGTTCCGCTCAGTACCAATTTTTTTCTTTGAGGGTAATCTACCTGGGCCAACGTTCGATCTTGCTGGTACTTGTACAGTTGTTTCATCCATGGCGAAAACATCCTCTAAAACAATAGTAAAATTCAATTCCGATTAATTGAACAAAAATCTGAAATTGATATATGTTTAGTATTGATTGATATATGTGTGTACCTCTTTCTGTTTAAAGTAAATTATCTTGACCGACAGACTATTGTTGTCTCCCATGAAACCACGCCCTTTCAATTTGATGCAGTTGACAAATTTTCTTCTCCTTCTTACTACAATTTTTTTTATAGACAACCCCTTATCTTCATTGTTTTACGAATTTAGAGTCAATAAATTGTTCAGTTGCATAAAATAATTTGAATAACATGATTTTTTTATGCCTGTTGTAGTTGTATATTGCAAAGTACGGAAGCAAGGTATTTGATTTGTGATTGCACCACTTCATCAAATGCTACAATATTTGCCAAATCTGTATCGTCTTGTATGTTCAGTTTTGATCTGTACCTATAGTTGATTAGCTTTGAAATATGTTCCATTCAAATTCATTAAAAGCCTGTAGTTTGGAAACATTTTACCTTATTACCGGCTTTGGGAATAATCACAAAATAACGAACCTACGGAATTTCGTCAAGAACTTTATGCTCATCCAATAGAGGAAAAATTTATTTCCAACCCTCATGAACTTTTTACGAAAACTAAATCAAAACACAATGTCTAAGAAATGTAATTGGTTTTAACATTTAGAATCATAAAAGGAAGTGTGGAAAAATCAAAGATAAGTTCGGTTATAAGATATTAGCTACCAGAAAACCTAATAATTCATTGATTTTAAGGATTGATTTTTCTTATACTAGGCCCTTCCGTTTTTTTCGACTTCCATCACTTCATCTTCATTTCTTATTGACAAAATAACTGTTTCATTTCCGTTCAAGCCGCGGGTAGAAGAAAACATATCCAGGGATCCAGCACCACAAAAATGACTATGAAGAGAGATTTGCTTCATGATATCAAGTTGCATCGTCAACAAAATTTTATACAGAAAATTGGCGTCGAATCGGTTGGCTATCTTATTGTAAAATTCATTGACCAATGAGTTGCAACCTTTCAAGAAAAACTCTTCGGAACTAAGAGAAAGGATTCTCAGGATGTGTCCTCTTCGTAGAACAATTTGAAAGGTCGTTCCTTTTCGATTATTCTGGCTCTCCTCGAATCTAATGTTGTAATGACACATCAGACATAAAAATTAAAATTAGTTATCAGACTGACACCTCAGCATAAACATTCTCTTTTATATCTAGAAGAATTGATATCCTAGCAAGTTAAATGTTGAAGCAACAGACAACTTAAGACTCGTCAATAACAAGATATGGAGAGGAAGAATGTTATGAATTTGTTGTTTTTAATGGTTACGGTTTCTTTCTTCTTATTTGATTTTGTGGGTGTAGATTGTCCCAAGTCCGATGAACTTTGTAGTCTTTTTCGTACTCCTTTTAGTACTTTAAATGTTGATGTTTACTGCTGTGAAGGAGAAACAGTGTGTTATGGTACCATCTCAGGGATTTTTCTACCTTCATGTTACCAAGTCGGTGAACCTTGTGGATTATTTAATCCCTGTTGTGGTGCTCCATGCGATAGTTATTTCTCAGGGAACTGTAAATAAATCGCATCAGAGGTATATATCGATCGATGATACATATGGGATTTTAATTTGTTTGATGTATTTTGTAAAGGCTCTCAAGCTCGTCAGCGGGATTAGACTAGTCAAGAGACTATCTAGTCGATAATAACCCGACTAATTTAACATTATAGTTAATTAATAGGAATTAATCTAACAACGATCAAGATATGAAACTAGTTCCATTGGATATATCTCAAAAAATTATGCGAGATGGATTACTCGAACGTGTCATTCGGACATCGGGTGAAGAGTATTTATCAATTTGTTATCGGAGGGTAAAATAGTAAATTTGGACTTTATCCCTTGTGGATACACGTGTCGGGCCAGTGGGTGACTCAACAGTTTGGTCGGCCGTATCTCCACCCGTGTCGAGCAGATAACCCATAACGTTTTCTTCTTCTTTCTCTTCTTCTTTCTTTTTCTTATTCTTCTCCTTCTCTTTTCTTCTTCCCCTGCGAGATAGAGAGTTTGTCTGAGAGAGAGAGATGATCGATGAGTTAGAGTAGATGAATTAGAAGATGTTGCTGATGATTTATGAAGAGATGAGAGTAATATTGATTCTTGGTTATCGGTTGAAGATGTTAGGGTTTCATGAGGAGAGCTCTGAGGAGATTTAGAAAGTGAATATGATGCTATAAATATATGATTAGAAGTGGGTTTCGTCGACTGAGAAACGGGGTGAAGTTAATTAGATGTTGGAGATGTTATGAGGAAAAATTGATGAATTAGGGTTCATGTGTTCTTCCCCAAATTGAAATTAGGGTTTCATAAGAAGTTCAAAGAGGAATTCGAGGATGAAATTGATGTTATCAAAGGATGATTAGGGATGGGTTTATCCTGAATTAGAGCTTGAAGTTGAAGAACGACCAGAAATTGGTAGTTGGGGTTTAGTTAAGAATTGTTGATGATGATGGGATTGATGTGGTGATGGATAAATTGTATTGGTAGGTTGTTGTAACCTTAAGAAGAATCACATAATCCAATTAAGCAAGAAGATGGAGTTGATGTTCCTGAGATTGATTGGAAGGAGATGATTCTGAGATACACCCGAGGTAAAATCTTCTTTACTGAATTGAAGATGTTTGTAATCATTTTGATTAAGTTGTTGTTTGAATATATGAAGTTGATTGACAGGGAATTAGATATATGAGTTAGATATGAATTGTTATTGAGGTTAATGGAACTGTTACAGATTCAGTGAATGAGTTAGTAAAATGAAGATAAGTTAGAATAGCTGTATGAATGTGCAGTAGTGGAACTGTTGTTGGTGTTTAGGCTATTGCAGTTGGTGTTGTTGCAGTAATGGAGAAGATCCAGTAGTTGTGACAAGAAGAAGTTGTATTACATGCTGTTGAAAGATAAGAAGATGAATATGAGAGTGTGTTCATGCACTGAAGAACTAGAGGTGATTTAATGAGTTACAGAACATGGGTGTAAAATTGAATGGGTAGTGCTATGGACTGCAGTTGTATGTGTGAAGTAGCAACAATTTGTAATGTTGCTGAGTTGAATTTGGATATAGAAGCTACTGCATTTGCAGATAAGCTGAGTTTACATTTGTATATCAATTTTGAAAGATATCATGGAATGAATGTTGATGTGCATTATACTTGTAAATTTTTAGAACTGAATTGATGTAGTTGTTATGTATTTGAGTTCAAATTGAATAGAGTTGTAGAGTTAGAGTTGAAGATGTGTGAGAAGAACCCTTGGCATGTCTGACTGAACTTATTCAGTCTGACTCGTTTTGTTTAGCTGACTCAGTTAATCTGACTGAGTTGATTCGATTTGACTCAGTGTACCAGTATCGACTCGGTTGACCGATTTAGTCTTTGACCTTTGACCAGGATTTACCTTGACCCTTGAACGGACGTTGACTGTGGGTTGACTCCTTTGACCATCACTTACCATTAGTGACCAGTTGGACCAGGCCTTAGGTTAATGTGCCGATATTAATGGACTTGGGCTTAGGGAAATTTCCTTAATTAGATGTTTTGGACCTCTTGTGGTTCGAATTCGACGTTGGTTCTTTCTACAAAGTTGTAGATACTTATAAGACATAGTTAGTGGACTATAGAATCAACCTAATTGGTAAACTCTTAGTTATGTTAAAGATAGAGAATGAGATACCTTAATGGGCTTAGAATCATTAGATAAACTTGTATGAATTATATTATGAGCCTTGTGTGGGCCTTTTAGCTAAACTCTTAGAGTGCTTGTATGATTAACAGTTAGTTATTAACAACGATCGATTCAAAGGATGATCCAGTGGATTGTAGATATCAAGGTAGGCGAGGCTTGTCATCAAAAGAGGTGGGAATCGATAACGGACTCTCTTGTATTCATTATTGTTTTAGAAAGCAATATGTTTGTTGTGAAATTCATGCATATCTTTGTGTGCTTGGTGTGATATGAGATGTGTGCCGACACAATATCAGTATTCTATGGCTAGGGCGATACACCGCAATATTATTTAGGTAGGGCGATGAACCGCAATATTATTCTTCCTTTATATAATCAGTATTCTATGGCTAGGGCAATACACCGCAATATTACCTAATCGGAGTGGACGTGGGCTTCAATATTATGCTTCCTTATGTGCGAGAACACACACACACACACATATCACACATGGATGTTTATTTACTGTTATTCATGGGTGTTTATTGTTCTTATAAATTACTTTGAAAAGTTAAGTTTCTACAATAAAACTACATTGTCTTCAGATCATATTAATGATTACTTGAAAGCTAGTTGTTATTCCTATTGGGCACCCCTTTTAGGGATGATGTGCTCACCCATTCCCACTTTCAGTTTCAGTGACAGATCAGGATGTGCACGTGACAAGGAAAGCTTCAAAGAATTATTTACGTTAGTTAGTTAGTTTCCGCTATGAATAATTTGTGTTTGTATTATTTTTGTAAATCAACTCACTATTGAATATGTATAATTTGAGAGGAATTCTTGTATATGTATTTCAGAGCGGGACTAGTTTTGGGTTAAGTTTTGTAACAGTTTTCTTAACTGATGGTATTAGTGAATGATTTAGATTTTAGTGCCTCTTTATTTAGTTAATCTCTTGGTTTAGTCACCTGCTAGCTTAGGGGCGCTACATATTTCTTGTGTAAAGCAGCATTTATATATTACTGCGCTAGCTAAGAAGGTCACTGAAAAATTATGTATTGATCCGTCGGTATTATATGTCGTCAAGGAAGCTTATCCACCCAATACTTGATTTATCATATATGATCATTTTCTTCAGTATTATTTTTTTCGGTTTTTTTCTTTATAAGATCATCTAATCATGGTTGTATGCCTGTGATAGTTAATTAAAATTAAGCCCCAATGTTCGTATATCATTTCGATCATATAACTAGTTTTTTTTCTCTTTTCTTTTCTTCTCGATAGCTTCTAGATTTTATATGTTGAATCACTGATAAATTTTCAAAATCCATATTATACGATGACTTTCTGTTTTAGTTAGATCTTAATTAGAAGAAGAGTAAAATGTGGTTCGAGGGGAGCGAACATCATGGTCACTAACCTGATTTAGTGAAATTAAAATGTAGCACGACAATCACATAAAGGCTAAAGAAAGTAGTGCTGCCTGATCAATAAAATATTTCATTGATCTTATTACTTGGCCCATATATATCATCAAATTAGGTATCAGCATGACACACACACCTATTCCAAGAACAAAAATTGGAGCACATAGATCCACGACATCATTGGAGCACAAAAATTCTATATTTGTCTCCCTCAAAGCCATATATGTACATGGTTCAATAATAAAAGCATCCACAGAAGACCGAAAAGACCGAAAAGACCGAGAATCATATTTCCGAGAAACTACACTACTGAACTCATGTATTTTTTGTTTCTATGTCTTGATGATACTTATTTTTAATCAGCAAAGGGAAAGATTCATTATATAAGATTCCAGGATGTAAGATAAAGCATACTCCCTCCGTTCCACTTTACTTGACGTTTTAGAGTTTATTTTGTGTTCCAAAATAGATGAGAGTTTTGGTATTTTCCCTAAAGTCTATCTGACTTACCCTTGCTTTGGAATCCCATTAAAACATAAATTCTCATCGTAATCAAAAAAAAAACAATTACTCCAATTTTTATATATTTCCTCCATCATTTATTTTTTTAAAGGTATTATTAATATGGGTACAATTGGAAAGGTTTAACTATCTGAAGTTCCTTAATATGTGTGAAAAACTCTACAACATCAAACTAGGGCTTAACACGTGCCGTTTTGGTTACATATTTGTCGAGATTTATATATTATATATAATATTTACTAATTCTCTAATTTACCTTTCTTATCATTACAAAATTAAAGGAAAACCCGATAGATATCTCTAATCTTTTGTCCAAAATCTTTTCTCATGTCTTCATATATAATTCCTTTATACTTTGACACTTTGACATTCTCCCTAATAACGCCTCTTCATGTGCCAGTTGTATCCTCAAGCCACTCATGGAATTAGTCATTTTCACATACTCTTTGCCCCTCAAAAACAAAAACAACGTTATTTGATAAGTTTTATAGTTTACAAAGTTATCTTTTCGATAATTTGAAGTGGTATCTGTCTTTATGCATCGTCCTAAATTTAGTAACCCGACGTAGCCAAAATTTTTAACTATGTAGTTTGTGACAAATTACATCACCCGAACTCATTCTTCCCGTGAATAATTATGTAGGTATTAACAATGCTCAAATCCTTCTTGATTTTATCCCCTTTAAGAATTTCTTGGAAAGATTAAAACTCTGAATGCGCTGAAAAATACATATCACATTACACGTTCTTACTATTTCAATAACATAAGGGAAAATTAATTCATATACTCAACGTATTATATTATAACACGTTAAATCATTTCATATGACAACCAATTTTACTCACATGAGATGCACTTTTAGTTTTTCAAAATTTTCGGACATTCTACGACATTAACCTTCCAAATGTGTGAGTATTTGCTGCATAAAATTAATGAAACCATGATTAGCTAGTAAGTCAAATGGTTAACCATTTAATCTAATAACAATAGACTATAACAACAACTGATAGACTCTGGTATCCATCATCATTGAAGAAAAACATAGTTATAGTAATATTTTCCCATCATAGAGTTTGTAAAGATTTTTAAAGTGTTTTTTTATGCAATACACTTCCAAAATCCATCAAAATATTTTTTTTATGCAATACACTCCAAAATCTATCAAGTTTGAAAAATAGAGGAAAGATGAGCTTTTAAAAGCTTCAAAAGCAAAAGATTGATCAACCTTAATCTCGTATTCTATTTTTTCTCTATCCCTATTTTATTTTATAAATGACAAAAATATATACTACTGATCTTTATTCGCTATATTTTATTCTTAAAGATAATAATTTTCCTTTTGAACTATATTTTATACTATACCGTCATTGAAAATTCTTTAATTTATCAACAATAAAAAAAAATAATTATACAACGATTAATTTATAAAAATAATAATAATGCTTTTTAATAATAATACTAATTTGTAAATTTAACATTATCTATATATTTATTTTTTTAAGATTAAAAAACTCATTATTCGTAAGCATAAAATACTCTACGATTTTGAGAGATATATCCGTCCTAGTCATTTGCTCAGACAATAATACTTGAACCTGATATTTTACGAAACAAATTTGATAGTTTTTTTTAATCGGCTCTAACTTTAGTTTATGTTTTCCCAAACATCAATTATTTATTGTATATAGCTCAGCACATCAATGCTCATTAGACATGTTGTTGTGCAACTTAAAAGAATACTTAATTAATTCTAAACATTAGTTAATAAATATATATTTATTATCAATGTTGATAGAATAATTTATTTATTATCATTTATAATTGACATATCATTAGAACATGGATTAGCTCGTAATGCTTCCGAGGTAGTCTTAACTGTACTGCATACTAAAACTGGTGGTTTCGGAATGCGCAGTAGCCTTTCTATTATTCTGCACTCTTTATGGATTTTTCACATGTCCAGACTTCTGAAATATGTCTCTACAGTCTCCGCGGTATTAGAAGGATCAATGATGCTACCTAGGACACGCAAAATCCAAATCCAAGTCTACCGGTGGATGGATATTTATATTAGGAGGTGTTGTTGTGTCTTGGAGTTCCAAGCAGCAGACTTTTATTTCTGATTCAACAATATTGTCATAACTGATTGCGTTAGCCGTTGCATGTAAAAATGTCTTAGAAAGTTACTCGTAAAAATCTCACTTTGAAAGAAGCCATCTCCAGTAGTCTTGATTAATTGTGATAATCATGCTGCGATGTATTGTGTCTCTAACAAGACTTAAAATTAAAATTATAAACACGCAAGTCTTAGACATCAAATGCTAAGACAATTACTCAAGAGAGGAGTAGTTGCAGTTACTTTTATTGAAACAAGTAAGAACTTGGCAGACCCATTTGTGGAAAGAATCCCAAAGGTAGTGTTTTCAATAAAGTGTGAAATGGGACTAAGGTGTGTGAATGAAGTTTGATCTCCTATAGTAGAAATGATAGACGCATTTTTGGAGAAATACACTTGTGTAGAAAAAGTTGCTCGAAAAGTGCTATTTGGACCCTTAAGAAAATTACTAAAGGCACCCCATAAATGCACCGGAGGAGTCCCAAAAATATGTTGGAAAAGTCCCAGAAAAAGTGTTAATGTGTTAAAGGCACCCTTATTTTGGATAAGGGCACCCCCAGGCACACGAGTTTTGGATTAGGGGCACTTCATCTCTTTCATTTCAAAAAATTGAAATTTGGCGGGAAAATGTTCAACAGTTCTGGCAGATTTTTGATCGAATTTTGAAATGAACAGAAACAACAGTTCTGGCAGAGCAACACGAACAAAAACACGGAATTGTGCGTGTTGTTGCTGTGCATGGCATGAGATGGAAGTGTGTGAAGACTTCTGAGGCGTGTACAAGATGTTTTGGAACGTGCTGGAAGAGAGTTATCGCGTAAAAAACCTATTTCAAGAAATTATTCTCCCGTATTCGTTGTAAAAGGAAAAAAAATATTGCCGAGTGAAAAGAGAATTGTTGGCATTAAAAACAAGGATTTTCTTCACCTGTTGAGTATAAATATGTTGCTTGGGTCGAGCAGAATGGGTACAAAGTGATAGGGGAGAGTTTGGAGGAACACAGAGCTTAGGAATTAGAGAAGAAAAATAATCAGTTCTGCTGCTGCAAGTACGAAGAACACGAAGAACGGACTCGCAAGGGCAGTCGTTCTTCAATAATGTAAACGACACTTGACCGAGGGTCGCATTCAACCGAGAAAAAGCACTTCACTTCTATCGTTCTTGTAACAGCGGTTTGTAACAGTTATAAGCGTTGCGAACCCGATTTTACACCATTTTCTTATTTTCCCTTCATTGTAAAAACCATTTCATCATCAATAAAATATTTTGAGAGGTATTTCAACATGAATATGTAAACCCATCCTCTGGGGTGACGGAGGAAGCTATTTTGCCAATGAAAAAGTGGTAATTTTTATTTTAATAATTTATGCAATTTAATTTATGATTATTTGCCTGGAATAAAAAAGTTTTTTCCAATGATTTTTATTAACCAATTGTTATTTTAATTGATGGTATATGCTTAACTTCGAGTTCTTGATATTCCATGCTTTCAACTTACAATTGCTCTTTTATAAAATCTATTTTTGCAATAATTAGAATCACTTAAAATGGAAAAATTGCATAATAATAATAATAAAAATATCACTTTGGAATTGGTAGAAAAGTGGAATCCTTAGCCCCAGTTTCTCCAAAATATTTCACATCACTTTGCTATTTAATTTTGCTACATTTCTAAGTTTTATTTAAATCAAAAAAAAAATTATTTTCTTCACAAGTCTGAAAAGAACTCATTTTTACCACTATTACTACAACATTTTGACAAAAACAATAAGAAACCCAACCCTTGTTTTGGAAAGTATAAATAAGGTTCAATGTGGTACCAATGTTATGAAAGTGATTATGGTGCACTGAGTTAAAATTTCACATTTTCTTATTAGTGCAGTGTTTCTGCAAAAACAGGATGAATGCAAATCCTTAATAAGTCTATACTTGCTTAACTAATGCACAACAATCCCGTAAGAAAAAACGCACATGAATAAAATTAAGAAACTGATCGATCACAAACACTGAGCAATCAAATACTAGAAAGAGGAGAAAATACAAGAATATAGATACTAAGCCCATAGGTATATCACCAATCCCTCCAGCAAAAATTAGGTATCAGCGGCATGACATACACCCCTGGAGGTGTGAATTGGGATGAGCCAGCACGTTTATAGCACAACACATCACGTTAAAATTCGAGCACCACACGGCATATCACGTGACTAGCTCAACATGTACGTATCACGTTTGTTTAATGTGTTGTGTTGTGCTAGACAAATAGGCAACACTTCCGAAAATGAGGATTCCACTTTTATTTTCCGTAAAATAGACATAGTGCATACCGAGAACATCCACAGAAGTAAAAAAAGATCAAAAAGAGGATAATAATAAACATTACTATACTCGTAATTTTCTGTTTTCCGTGTCTTGATCATACTGAAATTGCCTTATCTTTCATTAATGATTGAGTAAGATAGCTAGCTAGGTTTCTTAGAATATAAATACTCATTGTGCTTCGATCATTTGTAAAACTAATAAACTTATACATGATCATCGCATTACCAACTGTGACTTGTAATGTATTAAATGCTAATTAACAATGTCATGATACCGAATTTATCTTGAATTACCATTTCATCTTAACCTACCAAGGGGCAGTCCAGTGCGGGACAGAACCGCGCCAAACCATAATCAGCTAGCTATGTGCGAAATCGGCACATGGACCTCAAAAATGGCTTACAAGTAATATTGTCCATCAGAAAGCAACCAAAACACCAACATGTCAATTAAAAATATCTCTGACAAAACTATAAAACATACAAAAATGATAAGAAAATTCAACTCAGATCCATATCCGAAGGACTAGAGATGATGCCTCCTCCCTCCCAAGAAACTTCTCCTTTTGAATTATTTGTTGAGGAACGCATTAATCTCCACGTTATCGCTCCAGATATACATTTATTGAATTCCCAAATAATGAGACAGCACAAATATACACTATATAAGGTCGCCTTTCTTAGAGAGCTATTGCCTCATCCATCAGAAAGTATATACGCCATTTTCAGGTTGCTAGCTAGATATGGAAAGCAAAAAATTCATGAGTTTATTTCTTGCTGTGGTTATGATCCTCTCCATCTTTTTTGCTTCTGTGAATGCTCAAAATGTAATATGTGTGTATAAGGGCGCCCCCTGTGGACTGAGTGAATTCCCAGATATTTGTTGTGGGTACTCGTGCAGTAATTGGTGGTCTGGTACCTGCACATGAAGCTAATTTGTTCTACTTTGATTGATTATATATGGGCTTAATGTAATCTTTGTATTTCTCGTGAATCTACATCTAGTTGTTGTTTTCGGTTCATGAGTAAGGTCACTGAAATGTTATATTGATGATGATGAACTGCTAGTAGTAGCTATATGCATGATCAGTTTCTTATGTTATGTATTGCTTATATAAAATAATTAATGTTTGTATCTCTTTCTTGGTCATTAATAAAAATTAAGTCCGATCTTCACTATTAATTCTTGTTATTTAAGATGGGTATGCAAACTCAAAACAGCTCACCTAAAAATAAAATAAATAAAGACCACAATTTGAAACTAACATTTTAGGATATGTTTGTTTAACCAAAATATACATGCCCATAAAAAATGACCACATTCCGAAATATATGATTCCGTCATCTACTATTTTGAAAATCAACCAATTATCAACCGTTAAAATTAGGATCGATATACGGTGAGGTTTGGAACACACTCTTTTATGAAATATACAAAAAAAAATTGTTGTATTGTATCGTATTGTGTAGTGTTTTATACATATTATGACTTGCTTTGTCAGCGTGTTGTGTCGTACTGTGCCATGTGCTGATCCGTTCCACGTGTTGTGTTATGCCATTGTGTCTATTAGCTTGGCCCAAAACAACACATTTTGCTAGTATGTTGTGCCGTGTTGGGCTAACTCACGTGCTGGGCTGAGCTGTGTTCGTGCTGGTACAACCTAATTTACACCATTAATTCCCCGGTAGGTTAGAGTTGTGGATTGTTGATCAATAGATGGTGTACGCAGGGATTTTCCAAGAGTAATAGATTAACGTATATAAGTTGGCAAGTTTAATTCCTGAAAACTCTTTAGCATTATTGGGTTTTGTGGTTTTCTTCCCATGTTCCTAAGGTAATGAAACAACGTTCTTATCTGAAAAGGTTTTGGGAAAAGACTCAGTGGTTTTTGTACAAGAACTTTTTAACGATATATTACATTTTCATCTATCAGATTAAATTTTAACTATACTAATTAGGATAGATGATGGCAATGACTTGCAGTAAATATTTAAAGACAATAAGGCGTGGCACAACAGTATTTTTTAGTGCTCATTTTAGTATACTTACGGATATTAATTAGCTTAATCAAATCCTTGCTATTAATGTATCCGTTTATTTTAATCAGTTTTGGATTATACCAGTATGCTTATTGTATTAGTAGTTAGTTTTATCACCGAACACTTATTGGTATGACACTGTATTAAGTATATACTGTTGAGCGATAATTAGAGCTAAATTCCACTCTTTAACATGTAATAACGTGTCAACGAAACTTGATCCTTAATTATTGAATGAGTTGGACAACTTATTTTGGCTGGAAATTTTATAAACAATTCGCATATCAAGTTCATCGACTTCCAAAACATAATTGTGAATCTGTGAAGCCAAAACTATATTGCCGTATAATATATGTATACAAGATCCTTTCATGCCCGTGGCTAGGGTCATAAAACTGCTTAACCTTCTTCAGCCTGTTATGAGTGGTTAATGGCAAATCTAAAATTTGAAGTCAAAACCTTATATATCCAGGATTCCTGTCCATGTTAAAACTTACCAAAATTCACAACACTAAGGACATTTTATGTGAAATAATAGATTATGGGAGTAATAGACAAGTAAACTATGCGTCTCGATGAAAAAGACATAAGAAAATTTGGTTATATATATCCTTTACTTTAAACTTTATTATCTTATATATATTTTTATTTTCCTATTTATTTTCTCTCTCCAATTTAAAATTAATCGCGAGTAAGGTTTTAACTTCTTAAATATAAGCCCGATTTTATAAAAAAAAATTATATTTTTGGAAAGGGCTCAAAAATCTCTACAAAACAAGATCCATTTTGATATGAAATTCGAAAAAAAAAATTATTTTTAAACCAGGCTGATAATACATTATGCACCCAGGTGCAACCTGGCCAAAATTTATTTCATACAAAAATATGCATTATGAACCAAGGTACAACTTGACTAAAATTTATTTCTTATAAAACTGTGCATTACGCACCCAGGTGCAACCTGAACAAAATTTATTTTCTATAACGATATGCATTATGCACCCAGGTGCATCTTGTGTACTTCGTGGGTAAATATAGGTTTATCCTACTAATCACCTGCAATATATTATGCACAACTAAAATCACTAGTTCACTCCCTCGAGCAACAAATCCAACCCCATTACCATCACATTCATCATTAAAACATCAACCAGATACAAGTATTAAAGAAAAAAAATAAGAGAAACAATAAAAAATATACATTATGCACTCGGGTGCATTTAAGACAAAATCTATTTTTCTGTGAGAATATATATTATGCACTCAGGTGCATTTTGTGTATTTTGATAATAAATCTAGGTATATTTTGTGGATAAACCGAGATGGGTGCATCTCGCATCCATCTCTTCTCGTACATCCACAATCTCACCATATCAATACATAAACAAACACATCCCCTGATAGTAAATCATTAGTGCAAACCAATAACGCCTTGCAGGGACGGACCCAGGATTTTCCATTGGGTAGGGCTGAAATGTAATAATCGATAATGCGGCCGGAGGCTGCGACAATTTTTTTTGGAACAGATCATATACTTAGTGCAAAATAGTGATCCACCCATAAAATACCAGATAGCTAGGGTAAAAAAAGTTAAAACTAACACAAATAACAGTAAAAACAAAAAAATTACCAAAAAATATTTTTATACAGAAGCAAATCGGAGTAGAAATATATTGAGTGGAAGAAGATTATTTACTTTTTACATGACTTCAATTTTGATCACCTCATTGTATGGGCTAAAAATCACATACTATTAGCTAACAACTAATACGTGGGATAAAGATAAAATTTAACCTAATTTTCTATGCTAAATTTTTTACCACAAAAGCAAGGACGGGCTATAGCCTCCTTTAGCCCCTTGCTAGGCCCGTCCGGAAAGTACTGCTTGCATCATTACTAGAAGGTGATTTCCTGATGAGCTCAAACTACGTCTTTTCGTTCGTTCTTAGATGTCTAACTTCGATTTTATGTTTTTCTAATATTGTCTTCTGATTGTTTATTTAAGTAATAATTAGGCGTATTAAAATGCAGTTTTTTGGTTGAATAACCCTTGGATTTGAATTCCTGGGTTAATAAGACATGTAAAGTATTAGCACTTGTCTAATGTCTAAGATACCTTTTTACTATCCAAATTGGTTATTTCACCCGGCCTTTATAACTGAATTTATATCACATGTACTAAAATATCATTGTATATCATATCTCCACTGAAAACTCCTCCCCCTTCAGTTTCACTAGAAATATACATTATGTATTCAGGTGTATTTAAAACAAAATTTATTTTTCTGTCAGAATATATATTATGCACTCAGGTGCATTTTGTGTATTTCGTTGATAAATTTAGGTATATTTTGTGGATAAACCGAGATGGGTGCATCTCATATCCATCTCTTCTCGTACATCCACAATCTCACCATATGAATACATAAACAAACACATCCCCTGGTAGTAAATCATTAGTGCAAACCAATAACGCCTTGATATGATTCTCCATGCTATTTAAGCTAAGTTAAAAGGAAATGCAAGGAAATATACAGTGTAAAAATTAAAAACATGAACGATCTAACCGTAGCTTTAAACAATAGCATAATAAAAAGTTTAGACTGAATTGGCACTACGAAGTAGGAAACTCATACCAGCTCCTTTTCTCGATTACATGGCCAGATCGTACATGTATTCTCTAGTCCATACAAATATGACGATTAGCATACAACACCAGTGTAGCCCAGTTAAGATATATACTTGATTACTAGTACTTGCTCCCCAATCACAGTTGCTCATAATCAACTCCTTTAATTTCATCTCCTCACTGTCACCACCACCATCCTCCTCCTCCATTATCACGAACCAGCAAAACGCCGTTAACGATTTTTTTCTTTTTCTTTCGGAATTAACTAGTAAGAATAAAAATTGGATTTGGAAAAATCGCTCTTGAAATCAATTCATTCCAATTTCAATTTCAATCTGTACTAATTAAGTTTTCGTTTTCAATTTCAAGAGCAGAAACATCATTGATCTGTTCTAAACCTAGAAAAAAAACCCAACTTTACCCAATTGGCATCATAACAAGAAGAAAAGTTAAAAAAAATCAAAGAAATCTAATCCATACATCACCTTTATGGGTTAATTTAACTTGTAAATATCCTTTAATGGTATTCCCCATTGAATATTCATAGATGAATGAAGTAAAAACAGATGCCGGACGTAATGAAACTGAAGGGAAAGGAGTTTTCAGTGGAGATATGATATATAAGGATATTTTAATACATGGGATATAAATTCAGTTATAAAAGATGAGTGAAATATCCAATTTGGATAATAAAAAAGTATCATGAAGAATCTTGAACATTGGACAAGTGTTAATACTTTACATGTCTTATTAACCCAGGAATTCAAATCCAAGGGTTATTCAATCAAAAACCTGCATTTTAATCCTCCTAATTGTTAACTAAGTAAACAATCAGAAGACAATATTAGAAAAAACATAAAATCAAAGTTAGGCATCTAAGAACGAATGAAAAGACGTACATATGAGCTCATCAAGAAATCACCTTCTAGTAATGATGGAAGCAGTACTTTCCCTTCTTATGTACACCTACTATCACCTTCTAGTAATGATGGAAGCAGTACTTTCCCTTCTTATGTACACCTACTTGGAGTACCACAGAGTATGTCAAGCATAGTAATCTGATAGCAGCCCATAGTAATCAGAAACTTGTTCACCTATATTAGTTACCAACAAAATTCTGTTGGACTTGGTATCCGCACAATGAACTTGGAGAAGCATATCTGGAATTAATTTCTCAAGGAAGATAGAAAATCGAACTTTCTTAAAAGTGAAGGGAATTTAAAGGATTTTGAAATTAGGAAAAAATAAAATAAAGATATGTTGGCTAGCTATCCAAGCGTGACCTAGTTCATGAGGATTTCAAAATTCCTATCAGTTCCGCTGAGTACCATTTTTTTTCTTTGAGGGTAATCCACATGGGCCAACGTTCGATCCTGTTGGTACTTGTATAGTTGTTTCATCCATGGCGATAACATCCTCTAAAACAATAGTAAAATTCATTTCCAATTAATTGAAAAAAAATCTGAAATTGATATGTGTTTAGTATTGATGGATACATGTGTGTACCTCTTTCTGTTTTAAGTAAATTTTTTTGACCGATAGACTATATATTTTGAAGTGGTTGTAGTAAAAGATAAATATGATTCGAACTCTCGGACTTGTGAAGATCAAAATTTCAAAAAATTTGAAGTGGTGCGAGGTACTGGGACTAAGGATTTCACCAAATTCCATTCATCTGATTCAAACAATAATTCCATACAGTTATAGCTCAAATATTAAAAAGCAATGAATATAAATCACAAGCATAATGTATAAAAAATACAAAGACCAAGCATACATCATAAAACAAAATCACACCCATTCAATAAAAATTATAAATCAATTAAAATTAATGCAAATAGTCAAAAAAAGAATTATTAAATAACCACATGCACGAAATAGGACTTCCTCCGTCGTCCCAGTGTTGTGTTTAGCACCTTGTCATGGAAACACCCTCAAAAGTCATCTTTATTTCTCAAAAATGGTGTTCACAATAATGAAAAGGGAGAAATGTAATAAAACCGTGTTTGTAGCACTTATATTTGTTACAAACAGAGCTGCTAGAAAGAACGATACAAGTGAAGTGTTGTTGTCAATGTAGCAATACGACCCTCTAACAACTGTCGATGTCACTGTTGAAGAACGACGTAACAGTGTGCGTCTTATTTCATTCGTGTTCTTTAGTTGCAGCAGCAGAAAAGTTTTCCTGCAACTGTGATTCCTTCGCTCTGTAGCCTCCAAAACTCCCCCCCCCCACCACTCTCCACTATCTCCAGCATGATATATATACCCATCAGTGCAAAAATCTCATGATAATAACTCCAAAATCTTCTCGCAATTCATTCATCCCCATAACTTCCGCAGTAAAGAAAATATATTCTCGGGATTATCTTTCTATCTTCAACTCTGTCACGCGTCTGTTGTGTATAGATTCACTCCTACACGGTGCTACATGTTTATGTTGGAATAAAACACTCACAGAACAAACGCAACCACACACAAATCTTTCAAAAATATCTCCCATAATAACCGAGAAAAGTTTCTTTCCGGTTTTTGATTCCCAACGATTATTCAGCCAATTTAAGTCGATCCAAACACATGTATCAACCTTGCTACACTGAATCAAGTCTTCCCCGGAAAATCCAGCCACTAAGTCTCGCTAAATTAACACTAAATATCGAACCAAAATCCTCCATATTGACTGTAACGAACTCCCGCCAAAAATGTTTTCAAATTTTAAGAAGAAGAAGGGTGTCCCCCTAACAGAAATGGGGTCCCTTTAGCAACTGCCCTTGGGTGCCTTTATCAATTTTTTTGGGTTCCTTTAGTAATTTTTCAGTGGTGTTTTCAACACTTTTTCCTGGTTTCCTCCGGCGCATTTCTCGGACGCCTTTAGTATTTTATCCTGGAGTGTAAAACACCACTTTTCGAGCCAATTTTGCCGCAAGAGCTTATTTCTCTATAAAAACCTACAAACATTTAAAATAACAAAATAAATACAAAATTGAGCACTAATGATACATACACTTGAGATATATTAGACATATAAATGCATCTATCAACACTCCCAAACTTATTATTTGCTAGTCCTCGAGCAAAATTAATCTTGAAAATAAATCCAACTCACTAGGCATCCCTAGTGACCGAGTTATAATCTCCGGAAGGTTTACCAGAGGTGTACCCACAAAACCTTTACTCCAGACCCTAGCTATCTAAGCAGAACCTTGAAAGGCACTAAAGAATCTCCTTGGTTGGCATACAATTATTGACTATAGGAGGAAGAACCCTGATGCGAAATTCCAATTGATGTACACGAGTTTGCACTCAAGCATACTAAAATTCATATATAAGTGACAGAGCTCTACTCAGATAGTCGAACTATGGACATCATATTGGGAGTCAAACCAATCATATGAAAAGATAAAGAAGATGTATATATAAGAAAAAAAACGTAGATGGTTTAAAGGTGAACGGTGTTTCCCATATATGTCTGAAGGCCCTCTGCCAAGATGAACCTATCCTTATGGACTGAGATACTGGTCTGACTAATATCAGCACAATGGCATATACAAGGGAACCAGTGGTCGATAAACCTAACTCTAGATCAACTCAACTGGCATATACAAGGGAACCAGTGGTCGATTTTATTGAATTTATTCTGGTTGGTCTGATGGTCTGGTCTAACTTTTCATTTATTTTTTTCTTTTTCATTTTTCAAATTTTTTTTTGAATTTTTTTTTTTTTTTTTTTGAATATCTCAATCACTCTATTTCACCATAGCAATGGTAACAACTTGAATCGTATGCCCCACCAAATCACTTAAAAGAAAATAAAAATAAAAACAGAAGGTGATAAGAACTCAACGAGATATGGTGAAACTACCATGTTATTTCTAACACCTGAGCTCTGTGCTTTTATGAATAGACTATTTAGATGTTTCCATATAGTCAGATTGGTTCCTCAACTCCTATAACCAAGATGCTTCCATCCACTTAGATTGGTTAGTGCCATCCTTAATAGGCATAAATTTCTAGGCTCTGGAGTTTATTTATTGCAACTAAAAATTTTCTCCCATACCCCCAGACTTAAATTTAACATTGTCCTCAATGTTTTAAAGATGAAATTAAAATCATGAACAAGGAGAAACTGTTACCATTAGCTAAATTTATAACAAATGAGTTAAGAAAAGATATTATCGTGTTGCATGAGAATGGGTTACCTTCCAAGAACTGCTAAGTTTAAAGTCTTCATCCATACATTAGAAAGGATTAGTCACCTTGAATCGTATAACAATAGCTGGAACAACTGTGGGTCATCTGGATCAAAAAGTGCTAACCACAAGAAGAGGAAAATGCAATAAACCACGAAAATGAACAAGAATGGCATGCCCTTACCTACTTTCGTGATTAATAAATTTGTTTCTAATTGTGGTTCAGGTTCTATGAAAGGGTCTAAATAAAATATTTTCATTGGTTGCGTTTCTTCATAGGTGGGATCTGAATTATTAGGTCCTAGAGTCTGGAAAAACTCAAATAAGAACATAGAAGCACATAATAATAACCTAAATAATTGAGGATCCTCTAAGTCAATCATATTTGACTTACATAACTGACCACAATGAGAGCAGTGGTCATTCTTAAGCAAATGTGTAAATTCTATTAATCTAAAGTACTTAGGCTTAGTATCAGAACTTAATAAGTGACACATTTGAAATCTATAGGTTCCCACAATTGGAAGAAAACTATTTGTTGGGAAAACAAATCCAATCTTGGTATTATAGCCTGGGATAACAACATCAACCAGAGGATGGGTTTCTAACGACTGAACTTCATCCTGGACATCATTAGGTTCGGGAAAATGAGTATGAAGGTAATCTTGTAAAATGGTCGAGGCACAGATCTCAAGTCCTATATGAGGGGACTTTATGAGAGTTAAATGTAAGGTACTAGGAAAGTAATAATCACCCCCAAACTTAGATTTTTCAGTGTCTCTAGATAGACTAGTCACAATCTCCCTAATTTCTAGATCATTAGAATCTTGGAAATGGTCAATTGATTCATCTAAGTTATTATTAGGTAGTGAATCTTTACTCATCTCTCCGGGTCTATCTTCTTCGGCCAGGACTATTTTTTTAAGTCGCTAGACTCTAAAACAAAATTTTCAAAATAAACCGGTTCCTTTAAACCACTATCGGCTTCGTAATCAAAACGAAAAACTACATCGTCTAAAACGGTGGTATCCCTAATCAAATCCTCGTCCTTTTGAATAGGTGAATAATCATAAAAATTATTTGGATTTGAACTAGAAATAATATAATCATTATAAAGCTCAATTTGATTAATAGGTTCCTGATCACTATGCCTATATATGTATGATTCTTCATCGACATTATCTTCATCATAATCTTCATGAACCTCATCTAAAGTAGTGTCTCCAATTCTAACCTCATCATCTTGATTTGGTGAATAATAACTATCCTCATTTTTAAGGGTGAAATTGGGGAAACTATTTTGGAATTTAAGACTATCTTAAGAAAAATTTTCCGCCATCCTATTTGAACTCTCAATAAATATCTTGAGAGCCTCTTCTAGAGACATCTCAGTTGACTGCTCTATGGACTCTTCTGGAATAATATAAATTTTCTTCATTGATTCATTGAAACTCATGAGAGCCTCTTCTAGAGATGGAACAGGTTCATAAGTATCATAATAAGGACTAGTTTTTAATTTATTTTCCAAAGACGAGTAACTAGTACTATAATGTTCTAGATTTTCTTGCTCGTAAGACTAATTCGTGTGTGGATAGTAATTGGGATCACTATGGTATGAACCATAACTTTGAAAAGGTTGGCGTTCCCAACTACTATTCTCACTATGGTTTTAAAAATGATGATGTCCATATTCAAATTCAGGTCGATATTCATTGTATTGGCTTCTATCATACAAATTCGACATTCTTAATTGCAAGGGAATGCTACACAATCACATACAAAGATGACTCGACCAAATAAAACCTATAAAATTTAGCAAAGAACAAGCATGATGGCTCCCTTAGATTGTTTCTAGACCAGATTTTATTTTTTCTAAAAGGAATTCGATATAATCTGAGCAAACCTCTCTGGAATCAATCTAAGTTAATGTAAGTTGAATACAGACGAGGGAAGCTCACTGGAGCTTTGATACCCAAGGTCTCATCGGCATTACAAGGCGGCGAATTCAACTTATAAAAACCTTCATGAACTTCAAAGAATGCTTAAAGAGTAACCAATATTTTTTGAACGATTTTCCTATTAAGCTTGTTACCCTATCGGTCTCGTTCTATACCAAATTTTAAAGCTTAGGTTTGCGTTTGGTATTGTTTTCCTAAGGCGGGCAAGAAGAGAACCGTGATGAAATCCGAACTCTTATCTTCTATATCCTTGCCTTGCACTTTACTATGCAATTAAAGTCCTTATTTAAACCTCAACATATATGCCCTTAAGGAAGACAGTAAACCCGTTGACAGGGGATTCGCGGGTGTTTAGAAGTTTACCTCCCATACTAGACGGGCAAAGAACCGCTGAAGTCGAGTCGCGCCACCGACTCTAATGTCAGTGTACGAACCCGAGGGGCTGAGACGATATCGTAATCGTCGTCCTTCCCTGCACACAGTTTATATTTAAAACTACCCTTCCGAAGGGTTTACAAATAAAAGAATAATGTACAGAGTTGAAAAGTTCAAAAAAAAAAGAAAATTTACAAAATAATAAGTAAACCCTAATATAATTATTAAAATAAAACAAAATAATAAAAATCCTAAAATAAAATAAAATAAAATATATGTCTTCTTTTTCGTTCTTTGGCTTTATACTTTCACTGTATTTACGAACCAACAATTCTTTGGATCACCTTTCTTTACGATTCCAAAACCTGTAGACAAAAGATAAAAACCAAAAACGTAAAAAGAAACAAAAATAATAATAAAAACCTAAAAATAAACCTAAAAACTCTACCCAAACACAAGTCCGCGTTAGCGGCGCCAAAAATTGATGTGATTTTGAAGTTGTAGTAAAAATGATTCGGATTCCCGGACATGTGAAGATCATAATTTTTAATTTTAATAAAATTATATACAAAAATATTAACAAAGTGGGCGAGAAGTAACCAAATAATAAGACCGCGTTTGTAACACTTGTATTTGTTACAAACCGAGCTGCTAAAAGAACGATACAAGTGAAGTGCTGCTGTCAATGTAGCAATGCAACCCTCTAACAACTGTCGTTGTTGCTGTCACTGTTGAAGAACGACGAACCAGTGTGCGTATTATGTTCTTCGTGTTCTTGACTGCAACTCGTGATTCCTTCGCTCCGTAGCTTCCAAAACTCCCTCCCCCCACTCTCCACTATCTCCAACATGATTTATATACCCATCAGTGCAAAAATATCACGATAATAACTCCAAAATCTTCTCGAAATTCATCCACATAACTTCCGCAGTAAAGAAAATATATTCCCGGGATTATCTTTCTATCTTCAGCTTTGTCACGCGTCTGTTGTGTATAGATTCACTCCTACATGTTGCTACATGTTTCTGTTGGAATAAAACACTCACAAAACACACGCAACCACACAAAAATCTTCCAAAAATATCTCCCAGAATAACGGAGAACATTTTCTTTCCTGTTTTTGATTCCCAACGATTATTCAGCCCGTTTAAGTCGATCCAAACACATGTACCAACCCTGTTACACTGAATCAAGTCTTCCCCTAAAAATCCAGCCACTGAGTCTCGTTAAATCAACACTAAATCTCGAACAAAAATCCTCCCTGTTGACTGTAACGAACTCCCGCCAAAAATGTTTTCAAATTTTGAGAAGAAGAAGGGTGTCACCCTAACAGAAATGGGGGTCCCTTTAGCAACTGCCATGGGGTGCCTTTATCAATTTTTTTGGGTGCCTTTAGTAATTTTTTAGGGGTGTTTTCAACACTTTTTTATGGGTTCCTCCGCCGCATTTCTAGGGTGCCTTTAATACTTTATCCTAAATTACCACTTTTTAAGCCTATTTTGCCGCAAGAGCTTATTTCTCTATAAATACCTACAAATATATAAAATAACAAAATAAATACAAAATCGAGCACTAACGATACATACAATTGAGATATATTAGACACAAAAATGCGTTTATCACCGACAGAATATTGTTGTATCCCATGAAACCACGTCCTTTCAATTTGATGCAGTTGACAAATTTTCTTCTCCTTCTTACTGCAATTTTTTTATAGACAACCCCTTATCTTCATTTTTTTTACGAATTTAGAGTCAAAAAATTGTTCAGTTGCATAAAATAATCTGAATAACATGATTTTTTTATGCATGTTGTAGTTGTATATTGCAAAGTACGGAAGCAAGGTATTTGATTAGTGATTGCGCCACTTCATCAAATGCTAAAATATTTGATTAGTTGATTAGCTTTGAAATACGTTCCATTCAACTTCATTAAAAGCCTGTAATTTGAAAACATGTTACCTTATTACCGGCTTTGGGAATAATCACAAAATAACGAACCTACGGAATTTCTTCAAGAACTTTATGCTCAACCAATAGAGGAAAACTTTATATCTAACCCTCATGAACTTTTTACGATAACTAAATCAAAACACAATGTCTAAGAAATGTAATTGGTTTTAACATTCAGAATCATAAAAGGAAGTGTGGAAAATTCAAAGATAAGTTTGTTTATAAGATATTACCTATCAGAAAACCTAATAAATTCATTGATTTTAAGGATTGATTTTTCTTATACTAGGCCCTTCCGTTTTTTTCGACTTCCATCACTTCATCTTCATTTCTTATTGACAAAATAACCGTTTCATTTCCGTTCAAGCCGCGGGTAGAAGAAAACATATCCAGGGATCCAGCACCACAAAAATGACTATGAAGAGAGATTTGCTTCATGATATCAAGTTGCATCGTCAACAAAATTTTATACAGAAAATTGGCGTCGAATCGGTTGGCTATCTTATTGTAAAATTCATTGACCAATGAGTTGCAACCTTTCAAGAAAAACTCTTCGGAACTAAGAGAAAGGATTCTCAGGATGTGTCCTCTTCGTAGAACAATTTGAAAGGTCGTTCCTTTTCGATTATTCTGGCTCTCCTCGAATCTAATGTTGTAATGACACATCAGACATAAAAATTAAAATTAGTTATCAGACTGACACCTCAGCATAAACATTCTCTTTTATATCTAGAAGAATTGATATCCTAGCAAGTTAAATGTTGAAGCAACAGACAACTTAAGACTCGTCAATAACAAGATATGGAGAGGAAGAATGTTATGAATTTGTTGTTTTTAATGGTTACGGTTTCTTTCTTCTTATTTGATTTTGTGGGTGCAGATTGTCCTAAGGCTGGTGAAACTTGTAGTTTTTTTCGTACTCGTTTTAGTACTTTAAATGTTGATGTTTACTGCAGTGATGGAGCAACACTGTGCTCTGGTACCATCTCAGGGATTTGTCTACCTTCATGTTACGAAGTGGGTGAACCTTGTGGATTATTTAGTCCATGTTGTGGTGCTTCATGCGATAGTTATTTCTCAGGGACCTGTAAATAAATCCCATCAGAGGTATATATCGATCGATGATACATATGGTATTTTAATTTGTTTGATGTATTTCTTGTGTAAAGAAGCTTTTATATATTACTGCACTAGCTAATAAGGTCACTGACACATTATGTATTGATCGGTCAGTATTATATGTCGTCAAGGAAGCTTAGCCACCCAATACTTGATTTATCATATATGATCATTTTCTTCAGTATTATTTCTCTGTGGTTTTCCTTTGTAAGATCATCTAATCATGGTTGTATGCTTGTGATAGTTAATTAAAATTAAGCCCCAATGTTCGTATATCATTTCGATCATATAACTAGGTTTTGTTTTTCTTCTTATATCTTCTCTTCTCGATAGCTTCTAGATTTTATATGTTGAATCACTGATGAATTTTCAAAATCCATATTATACGATGACTTTCTGTTTTAAGTAGATCTTAATTAGAAGGAGAACAAAATGTGGTTTGAGGGGAGCGAACATTGTGGTCACTAACCTGATTTATTGAAATTAAAATGTAGCAAAACAATCACATAAAGGATAAAGCTAGTAGTGCTTCCTGATCAATAAAACATTTCATTGATCTTATGACTTGGCCATATATGTCATCAAATTAGGTATCAGCATGACACACATACCCATTCCAAGAACAAAAATTGGAGCACATAGATCCACGACAACATTGGGGCACAAAAATTTCACATTTGTTGCCCTCAAAGCCATATATGTACATGGTTCAATAATAAAAGCATCCACATAAGACGAAAATACCGAAAAGAGGAGAATCATATTGCCAAGAAATTACACTACTAAACTCATGTATTTTTTGTTTCTATATCTTGATGATACTTATTTTTAATCAACAAAGGTATATATTCATTATATAAGCTTCCGGTCTGTAAGAAAAAACATACTCCCTCCGTTCCACTTTACTTGACGTTTTAGAGTTTATTTTGTGTTCCAAAATAGATGAGAGTTTTGGTATTTTTCCTAAATTCTATCTCATTTAACCTTGCTTTGGAATCACATTAGAGCATAAATTCTCATCGTAATCAAAACAAAAACAATTACTCCAATTTTTATATATTTCCTCCATCATTTAATTTTTTTAAAAGGTATTCATATGGGTACAATTGGAAAAATTTAACTATCTATGATGTTCCTTAATCTGTGTGAAAAACTTCACAACATCAAACTAAGGCTTAACCCGTGCCGTTTTGGTTATATATTTTTCGACGTTTATATATTATATATAATATTTGTTAATTTTCGAATTTACCCTTCTTATCATTACAAAATTAAAGGAAAACCCGATAGATATCTCTAATCTATGGTCAAAAATATTTTCTCATGTCCTCAAATATAATTCCTTTCTACTTTGACACTTTGACATTCTCCCTATTAATGCCTCTTTATGTGCCAGTTGTATCCTCAAGCCACCCATGAAATTAGTCATTTTCATATACTCTTTGCCCCTCGAAAACAAAAACAACGGTATTTGATATGTTTTATAATTGACAAAGATATATTTTCGATAAGTTGAAATGGTATCTGTGCTTATGCTTGTCCTAAATTTAGTAACCCGACGTAGCCAAAACTTTAAACTATGTAGTCTGTGACAAATTACATCACCCGAACCTATTCTTCCCGTGAATAATTATGTAGGTATTAACAGTGTTCATCCTTGTTGATTTTATCCCCTTTAAGAATTTTTTGGAAAGATTAAAACTCTGAATGCGCTGAGCAATACATATCACATTATACGTTCTTACTATTTCAATAACATAAGGGAAAATTAATTCATATATTCAACGTATTATATTATAACATGTTAAATCATTTCATATGACAACCAATTTTACTCACAAGAGATGTACTTTTAGTTTTTCAAAATTTTCGGACATTCTACGACAGTAATCTTCCAGATGTGAAGGTATTTGCTGCATAAAAATAATGAAACCATGATTACCTAGTAAGTCAAATTGTTAACCATTTAATCTAATAACAATAGACTATAACAACAACTAATAGACTCTGGTATCCATCGTCATTGAATAAAAACATACTTATAGTAATATTTTCCCATCATAGAGTTTGTAAAGACTTTTAAAGTGTTTTTTTATGCAATACACTTACAAAATCCATCAAAATATTTTTTTTATGCAACACACTTCCAAAACCTATCAAGTTTGAAAAATAGAGGAAAGATGAGTTTTTAAAAGCTTCAAAAGCAAAAGATTAATCAACCTTAATCTCGTATTCTATTTTTTCTCTATCCCTATTTTATTTTATAAATAATAAAAAAATATACTACTGATCTTTATTCGCTATATTTTATTCTTAAAGATAATAATTTTTCTTTTAAACTATATTTTATACTATACCATCATTGAAAATTCTTCAATTTATCAACAATAAAAATAAGAACAATATTAAACAACGACTGATTTATAAAAAAAATAATAATGCTTTTTAATAATAATACTAATTTATAAATTTAACATTTTCTATATATTTATTTTTTTATTACTAAAAAACTCATTATTCTTAAGCATAAAATACTCTACAATTTTCAGAGATATGTCCGTCCTAGTCATTTCCTCCAACAATAATACTTGAACCTGATATTTTACGACACAAATTTGATAATTTTTTTTATCGGCTCTAACTTTAGTTTATGTTTTTCCAAACATCTATTATTCTTTGTATATAGCTTAGCAAATCAACCCACATTACAAACACATTGTTGTGCAACTCAAAATAATACTTAATTAATCCTAAACATTAGTTAATAAAAATATATTTAATATCATTGTTGATTGAATGATTTATTTATCATCATTTATAATTGACATATCATTCATAATTGGCATTTATCATGTCAAATTAATAAAATATTTCTTACGAAAGAATTAATGGAATATTAATGATATGGTAAGTAAATTTTAACGGTTAGAAACATTTTTAATCTCATTCACAATATCACTTATGATAAATAATTACAGTTGTAGATCTGTCACATGTGAAGATAAATCTGAACCATCACTTATCTGAGTTAAACTAGCCAAATTTCGTTTTATAATATCGAAATGGAACGGAGGGAGTATATAGTATTCATACCTACGTTCTATTATTAGACCCTAAAACAGGGAAAACAGAGACGAGAATCCGAGAAAATCAATGTTACCACATGGTATGCACTAATCCAGAATTGTTTTCACTGGAGGCAATAATTTCGACGCATTATTTGGTTATAATATTCATACATGGATTCGTTGACTAGAACCAAATATACACTATGAAAGGACGATCTCAGAGAGCTATTTACTCATCCATCAAAAGGTATACGACTGAATAACACATGGAAAGCGAAAAATTCATGATGAGTTTTTTTCTCGTTCTGTTTATGATCCTCTCAATATCTTTTGCTACTGTGAATGCTCAAGTAATAATGTGGGGGTTGAAGGGTGCCCCCTGTGGGCTAAGTGAATTCGGGCATATTTGTTTCGAGTCGTCGTGCAGTAATTGGTGGTATGGTACGTGTGAATAAAGCTAATTTGTTCTAAAGTGATTGATTAATTATTGGGCTTCAAGTGTTCCCTCTTTGTATTTCTTGTGTATCTATCTATATCTAGTTGTTTTTTGGTTTTTCAATAAGATCATGGAAATGTCATTTTGATGATCAGCGAGTGCTAGCTATATGCAGGTCAATTAGTGTCAGCTTCTTATGTTTTGCTTTATGAAATAATGTTTGTATCTCTTTCTTGTTCATTGATAAAATTAAGTCCGATGTTCACTTTTCATTAATTTCTTGTGATTTTCATATGTACTTTATTGACGTTTTAGGATCTAATGAGTATTCAAACTGCCCACAACGTGCAGGTTTCATGTAACATTCCTATTGAAAATGGCCAGGTTTTACCAGTTCGGTTATTTCTTGATTTGTGAGGGGTCATTCTTAGCCAGAGGTCATGCTAATTTTTTCCTTATCGTTCAAATTTCATCGGATGCAAAAGATCACCAATCGTCTATTATTTGTTCCCTTCAAAATAAATTCTGAATAGGTAAAAGAAATACAAAAAACAAAAAACAAAAACTGTTTGCATTGCTTATATATATATATATATATATATTTATATTTTTTTAGAGGAACAAGATTTTTTTTCTATTTCATTAAAATAACAAAAATTGATATATCATCTTCAAGTATACTGTATCAAGCATGAAAAACATTAAAAAATTAAAAATAATTAAATATCTAATAAAATGGATTTCAAAAATAAATTTGATGATGTCGGAGGAATGGCTAGTGATGTAACCTGCACAAAACACCGATATTAAATTTAATTTCAGTATCCATTGTTTTTCACATAAACGTAACATCAAGTCATGGAGAAATAAACTGTCCTGGACAAAATATCCAAAACGATTGATGCAATCGATTAAATTGTCATGAAGGCTATGAAATTCTTCTTTGAAAGCAGGCCAGCTTTGAGCAGCACCAAAGGAAGGGCAGCAAAATTGTAGATCCGTGTAGGGAGTTGACACAAAACAATTGCATATATATATATAGTTTGTAATACTTTATTATCAATAGGGGTGGTAAAATGAAAGTGTTAATAATTTAAGGGCTTGAACCTCTAACCTATAATTTGGAAATTAAACTTCTGGTTAATTTGAGTAATTCCCGATGATTTAATTTTGTTACGTATGGAAAACACGTTCTAACTTTTAATTTTGTACATAACCTTGATTAATTAATTAATTATTTTATTTTAATTGGTTTTCCAAAGAAAGAGGTTGTATGAAATGAAAAAGGCCAAGCCAAATCAAGGTTACAAAAGTTACAATACCATAGTCAAAATTGCTCTGTTACACTACAAAATCTAAGTCTACAACCCAAGGAAGAAAGGCTACGGCACACTGCACGCCAAAATACGTTGACCACAGACCTTTATATGTAAGAAGCTATTAAATTTGGGTAGCAATATTTGAACATTAGAACATGGCTTATCTCGTAACGCTTCCGAGGTAGTCTTGACTGTACTGCAGACTAAAACGGTGGTTTCGGAATGCGCAGTAGCCTTTCTATTGCTCTGCACTCTTTATGGCTTTTTCACATATCCAAATTTCTGAAATATGTCTCCACAGTCTGTTGTAACTTTATCGAATTTACAGGAGTTGAACAATGGAAAAAAGTTTCAAGAGTGTTGGCTTACTTGAAAGGAACCATTGATTATGGTGTACATTACCAAGCCTATCCCGCGGTATTAGAAGGATCAATGATGCTATCTAGGACACGAAGAATCCAAATCCAAGTCTATCGGTGGATGGATATTTACATTTGGAGGTGTTGTTGTGTCTTGGAGTTCCATACAACAGACTTTTATATCTGATTCAAAATTATTGTCATAACTGATTGCGTTAGCCTTTGCATATAAGGAGGCGAAATGTCTTAGAAAATTACTCGTAAAAATCTCACTTAGGAAGAAGCCATCTCCAATAGTCTTGATTAATTGTAATAATCAAGATACGATGTATCGTGTCTCTAACAAGACTTCAAATTAAAATTGTAAACATGTAAGTCTTAGATATCAAATGCTAAGACAATTACTCAAGAAAGGAGTAGTTGCAGTTAACTTTATTGAAACAAGTAGGAATTTGGGAGACCCATTTGTAAAAAGTATACCAAAGGTAGTGGTTTCAATAAAGTGTGAAATGTGACTAAGGTGTGTGAATAAAGTTTGATCTGCTATCCTTTCCAAAACCCAACCCTTGTTTTGGAAAGGATAAACAAGGTTCAATGTGGTACCAATGTTATGGAAGTGATTATGGTGCGCTGAGTTAAAACTTCACATTTTCTTATTAGTGCAGTGTTTCTGCAAAAGCAGGATGGATGCAAATTCTTAATTAGTCTATACTTGCTTAACTAATGTACCGCAGAAACATCCAAGAGACTTACCTATATAAGTATGGAAATCAAGACGTTTCCTAAGAAAAGAAGACCGTTCTCTAAAAAAGGCTCATGAATCCAGGATTTGAGCACATGGCCACTAACGCGCTAGCTACGTATATAACACAACTATTCTCCGAAATCAATATGTATGGAGATTCCAGTTTATTACTAGCGGTAATTGGTTCAAGATTAGTTTAATTACTGAACCTGGATAATGGATTTAAATTTCTTACACTAAGAGAAGGTTCAAATACAAAAGATACTTATTATTTATGTATTGGTTTCTAGGATGATGCTTAATCTTAACTTTGTTTGAAATATGTTGGATTGATCCCATTCGGGTACGTAGACAATCATTCTGAGTGCTGCAGACACTCTAATCTTAAAAGTTTTTTATTTTATTTATTGCATTTTTTTCTTCTGAAAGTAAGGGAGGTTGTTGGATATTTATTTATTTATTTTAACTTGGCATAGGCCCGTCCTTCCCCCGACAGCGTAGCCAACTCATTTTCCACAATTACAAACAGTGTGTTCTTAGTCGGATCAAGGAAGTACAATCCTTGCATTCGATTATGGTGTTAGGGTTTAATTGAATCCTGAAGACATAACCGAAAGACCTGTTGTACTCGCCAAGTTAATTGAGAAATGTCGAATTAATATATAAAATAATCGAAAGAGCTTTCAAGTCAGACGTACACCATTCTTCTAATTGTTTTATCCTCTAATTTTTGACCCAATTTTACAACAAAATAACTAAAAATTAACTGAAGTTAATGGTGGGACTTAAATTATTCATCAAAAATTAAAACGTGTCACAACAATCCCATAAGAAAAAACGCACGGGAATAAAATTAAGAAACTGATCGATCACAAACACTGAGCAATCAAATACTAGAAAGAGGAGAAAATACAAGAATATAGATACTAAGCCCATAGGTATATCACCAATCCCTCGAGCAAAAATTAGGTATCAACAACACGACATACACCCCCAGAGGTGTAAATTGGAACGGACCAGCACGTTTATAGGACGTTATATCGCGTTAAAATTCGACCACAACACGGCATATCACGTGACTAGCCCAATACGGGTGCATCATGTTTGTTTAATGTGTTGTGGCACATCAGCACCGCACAACACGCGACACGTGTTAGCACGTGACACATCACAACACGGCATGCGAAGAAATCATGCCACTCATGCGTAAAATACTACACAACACATCACATTTGATGCATATTTCACAAAAAAATCATTGTTTTGGCCAATTTAAGACATTTTCTTTTTAGTATGCTAATTTATTTTTGTAATAATACTTATACTAACTAAAATATCTCAAAAAATATTATTTTGGAAAACATAAAGTAAGTGTGTTAGCAGAACACAGCACGACACAACACGTTTATTTTTCTCGCACAGGACATCACAACATATCTGAATCTCTGGCACAGCCCAGCACGACATGCAGCAAGCTAAGCACTTGACTTCGTAGGATGGATTGTGTCCGGCCGACATGTTTTACACCTCTATACACCCGATCAAAAGACCAATAAGCAGAGCACGAGGATCCATGATAACAACTTCAGGAGATGAGGATTCCACTTTCATTTTCCTCGAAGTAAAATTGACATAGTGCATACGGAGAACATCCACAGAAGTAAAACAAGATCAAAAAGAGGATAATAATACCCAGAAACATTACTATACTAGTAAATTTTTTGTTTTCCATGTCTTGATCTTACTGAAATTGCCTTATCTTTCATTAATGATTGAGTAAGATAGCTAGCTAGGTTTCTTAGAATATAAATACTCATTGTGCTTCGATCATTTGTAAAACTAATAAACTTATACATGATCATCGCATTACCAACTGATGACTAGTAATGTATTAAATGCTAATTAACAATGTCATGATACCGAAATTATCTTGAATTACCATTTCATCTTAACCTACCAAGGGGCAGTCCAGTGCGCGACAGAACCGCTCCAAACCATAATCAGCTAGCTATGTGCGAAATCGGCACATGGACCTCAAAAAATGGCTTACAAGTACTATTGTCCATCGGAAAGCAACCAAAACACCAACATGTCAATTAAAAATATATCTGACAAAACTATAAAAATGATAAGAAAATTCGACTCAGATCCATATCCGAAGGAGTAGAGATGATGCCTCCTCCCTCCCAACAAACTTCTCCTTTCGAATTATTTGTTGAGGAACGCATTAATCTCCACGTTATCGCTCCAGATATACATTTATTGAATTCCCAAATAATGAGACAGCACAGATATACACTATATAAGGTCGCCTTTCTTAGAGAGCTATTGCCTCATCCATCAGAAAGTATATACGCCATTTTCAGGTTGCTAGCTAGATATGGAAAGCAAAAAATTCATGAGTTTATTTCTTGCTGTGGTTATGATCCTCTCCATCTTTTTTGCTTCTGTGAATGCTCAAAATGTAATATGTGTGTATAAGGGCGCCCCCTGTGGACTGAGTGAATTCCCAGATATTTGTTGTGGGTACTCGTGCAGTAATTGGTGGTCTGGTACCTGCACATAAAGCTAATTTGTTCTACTTTGATTGATTATATACGGGCTTAATGTAATCTTTGTATTTCTTGTGAATCTACATCTAGTTGTTGTTTTTGGTTCATGAGTAAGGTCACTGAAATGTTATACTGATGATGATTAACTGCTAGTGGTAGCTATATGCGTGATCAGTTTCTTATGTTATTTATTGCTTATATAAAATAAGTAATGTTTGTATTTCTTTTTTTGTTCATTAATAAAAATTAAGTCCGATCTTCACTTTTAATTCTTGTGATTTAAGATGGGTATGCAAACTCAAAACAGCTCAAATAAAAAATTAAATAAAAAAAAAAACATATTTTGAAACTAATTCGGCCATCTACTACTTTGAAAATTAATCATCGAAAATCAACCAATTGTCAACAGTTAAATTAAGATCGATAAAGGGTGAGGTTTGGAACACACTCTTTCATGAAATATACAAAAAACATTTGTTGTACTGTACCGTATTGTGTAGTGTTTTATACATATTATGACTTGCTTTGTTAGCGTGTTGTGTCGTGTTGTATCATGTGCTGATCCGTTCCACGTGCTGTGTTATGCCATTGTGCCTATTAGCCTGGCCCAACACAACACATTTTGCAAATGTGTTGTGTCGTGTTGGGCTAACTCACATGCTGGGCTGAGCTGTGTTCGTGCTGGTACAACCTAATTTACATCTTTAATTCCACGACAGGTTAGAGTTGTGGATTGTTGACCAATAGATGGTGTACGCACAGATTGTCAAAGAGTAATGGATTAGCGTATATAAGTTGGCAAGTTTAATTCCTGAAAACTGTTTAGAGTTATTGAGTTTTTTGGTTTTCTTACCATGTTCCTAAGGTAACGAAACAACATTCTTATCTGAAAAGGTTTTGGGAAAGGATTCAGTGGTTTTTGTACAAGAACTTTTTAACGATATATTACATTTTCATCTATCAGATTGAATTTCAACTTTATTAATTAGGGTAGATGATGGAAATGACCTGCGAAAAATATTTAAAGACAATTTGGTGTGACACAACATTATTTTTTAGTGTTCATTTTAGTATACTTACGGATATTAGTTAGGTTAATCAAATCCTTGTGATTAATGTATCCGTTTATTTTAATCAGTTTTGGATTATACCAGTATAATTATTGTATTAGTAGTTAGTTTGATCACCCAACAGTTATTGGTACGACACTGTATTAAGTATATACTGCTGGGCGATAATTAGAGCTAAATTCCACTCTTTAACATGAAATACCGTGTCAACGAAACTTAATCCTTAAATATTGAATGAGTTGGACAACTTATTTTGGCTGGAAATTTCGTAAACAATTCGTATATCAAGTTCATTGACTTCCAAAATATAATTGTGAATCTGTGAAGCCAAAACTATATACAAGATCCTTTCATGCCCGTGGCTAGGGTCATAAAACTGCTTAACGTTCTTCAGCCGGTTATGAATGGTTAATGGCAAATCCAAAATTTGAAGTCAAAACCTTATATATCCGGGACTCATGTCCATATTAAAACTTACCAAAATTCAAAACACTAAGGACATTTTATGTGAAATAGTAGATTATGAATGACATTTTAATCCGAGAAATGGGTCAAATGACCAAAATCCATAACGTATGGGAGTAATAGACAAGTAAAGTATGGGTCTGGGTGAAAAAGACAGTAGAAAATTTTTTCATATATATCCTATACTTTAAACTTTGTTATTTTTTTCTCTTTCTTATTTATTTTCTCACTCCAATTTAAAATTAATCGCGAGAAAGGTTTTAACTTCTGAAATATAAGCCGGATTTAATAAAAAAAATTATAATTTTGGAAAGGGCTCGAAAATCTCTACAAAAAAAGATCCATTTTGATATGAAATTCGAAAAAAAAATTATTTTTAAATCAGGATGATAATACATTATGCACCCAGGTGCAACCTGGCCAAAAATTATTTCATACAGAAATATGCATTATACACCAAGGTACAGCTTGACCAAAATTTATTTCCTATAAAAATGTGCATTATCCACCCAGGTGCAACCTGACCAAAATTTATTTTCTATAAGGATATGTATTATGCACCCAGGTGCATCTTGTGTACTTCGTGGGTAAATCTAGATTTATCCTACTAATCACCTGCAATATATTATGCACAAATAAAATCACTAGTTCACGCCCTCGAGAAATAAATCCAGCCCCATTACCATCACATTCATCATTAAAATATCAACCAAATACAAGTATTACAGAAAAAAATAAGAAAAACAACAAAAAAATATACATTATGCACTCGGGTGCATTTAAGACAAAATCTATTTTTCCATCTGAAAGCAACCAAAACACCAACATGATAATTAAACATATCTCTCACAGAACTATAAAACATATAAAAATGATAAGAAAATTAAACTCAGATCCATATCCGAAGGAGTAGAGATGATGCCTCCTCCCACCCAACAAAGTTCTCCTTTCGAATTATTTGTTGAGGAACGCATTAATCTCCACGTTATCGCTCCAGATATACATTTATTGAATTCCCAAATAATGAGACAGCACAAATATACACTATATAAGGTCGCCTTTCTTAGAGAGTATTGCCTCATCCATCAGAAAGTATATACGCCATTTTCAGGTTGCTAGCTAGATATGGAAAGCAAAAAATTCATGAGTTTATTTCTTGCTGTGGTTATGATCCTCTCCATCTTTTTTGCTTCTGTGAATGCTCAAAATGTAATATGTGTGTATAAGGGCGCCCCCTGTGGACTGAGTGAATTCCCAGATATTTGTTGTGGGTACTCGTGCAGTAATTGGTGGTCTGGTACCTGCACATAAAGCTAATTTGTTCTACTTTGATTGATTATATACGGGCTTAATGTAATCTTTGTATTTCTTGTGAATCTACATCTAGTTGTTGTTTTTGGTTCATGAGTAAGATCACTGAAATGGTATATTGATGATGATGAACTGCTAGTGGTAGCTATATGCATGATCAGTTTCTTATGTTATGTATTGCTTATATAAAATAATTAATGTTTGTATCTCTTTTTTTGTTCATTAATAAAAATTAAGTCAGATCTTCACTTTTAATTCTTGTGATTTAAGATGGGTATGCAAACTCAATACAGCTCACATAAAAAATAAATAAATAAACATTTTGAGACTAATATTTTGGGATGTTTGTTTAACCAAGATCTATATGCCCATAAAAAATGACCACCTTCCGAAATATATATATCTGTTGTGAAAGAATAAATGAAAAAAGTAGAAAGAAGAAGAATTTCTTATTATGTGTGTATGATTACAATTGAGAACATATTTTATGATCTCATAGACATGGGTTTCGTTATTGTCAATAAGACAAAATAATAATATCCCAAATAAGGCTAACTAAATTTATTCAATAATCAATTATATAGTTATCATCTAGGAAAATAATTAAAAGATATAATAGAAATACCTTAATAAAATTGGTGTATAAAAAAATGGGTTAGCAATAGAACCAACAATACCATTGATCGTGTTTGTTTACTTATGCATCAAAGTTGTATTAGTCCATTCAAGTAGGGTACATACAAAATGAAACCAGAAGTTAGCATAAGATTTAAATTATACCATGCAAGCAAATTTAGAGATTTAAAAACCAATTACTAATATAAATTATTAGAAAGAACATTCTCTTTTAACACCAATTCTCCTTTGTTGATTTTCTTCTTAGAAATTTCGAAGCTCGATGTAGAGCGTGCTGATGACGTGTTGTCAAAGAATAAAGAAAAAAAGTAGAAAGAAGAAGAATTTCTTATTATGTGTGTATGATTACAATAGAAATGCTCTCTATTTACAGGGAAAAGAATATGAGCATTTACAATGACATTAAGGCATGCACCCATTTACTACCTATTACTACTAGTGGTAGTGGTTACAAAGTAAAGAGGGAAAAGAGGAGGTGAAGGGGTGATGGTGTAAGTGTGGTGTAAATACGCAAATATGTTGATCCATAATAAATTCTACCATTTATTACTTTGAAAATCAACCAATTTTCATCCTTTTAAATTAAGATCGATAAATGGTGAGGTTTTGTATTTCAGAATGTGCTCATTTTTTTATATAGAGCCTTGTAAAACGAACATATCCTTAAAATATTAGCTTTATCTAGGTTACCGTGTGAGATAGTGTAAAAGTAAGAGTGTGAGGGGATCCTCCCTCTTAACTAGTCTACTTAAACTTATAAAAAGGGTTTAATTAATCAATCGTTTGATAACTATTTCTTGATTATTTTTGTTATGGAATAATACATTGGTGGATTTACACCACCCTTACACCATCAACCTTTCACCTCCTCTCTTTCCTCTTTACTTTGTAACCATCACCACTAGTAGTAATAGGTAGTAAATGGTGCATGCCTTAATGTCATTGTAAATGCTCATGTAAATGCTCATATTCTTTCCCTATAAATAGAGAGCATTCTATTGTAATCCATGATATACATAATAAGAAACCCTCCTTCTTTCTTCTATCTATTTCTTTTCTTTCTCCTTTTACAACACGTCATCAGCACGTTGCTCTACCAGCTAATTGGTAAATATTTTTTCTCTAAACCTTAGTTATTTATTTGTTTTTGTTAATTTTTTTTCCTACAAAAGGATCTTTCTAGTTTTATCGGTATGGTTTTTGTAACCATATCTATAATCAAATGGAGAGAATATATTTTTTTTCTCGTATAATATTGATATACATATACTTAATCAAATAAGTAAAATGTATATCATAATGTTTATTTTTGTATCTATTTGATATCAACGAATTACAAAACGAGATATCATCAATCACATTACAGAAATTCTTATCACAATCATACTAATGATGGGTACTTATATTTATTTATTTATTTATTCCCTATTAATGTTTATATCTGTAGAATTTTTTTTTCTTTCCATTTAATCACGTACAATACCTCGCTTTAAATTCAATTGTTGTTATGTGTTTATTTTTATTTATTTATTTTTTTGTTTTGACTCCAAAATATATATTATTTATAGTATGATATATATGATGTTCGAAAAAAAAAATTACATTGCTTTAATTGACTATCATATGTTTAATAATATTTTTTTTTTATTAAATCTCAGAAAATGTCAAATCTCTCAAAATTGGATTTTTTGGCCCTGGACATTACTGGGAAGAACTATTTATCCTGGATTTTGGATGCTGAAGTGCACCTTAGTGCCGCATCTTTGGGAAACACAATTGTCCTTGGCAACAATGAATCCCCCGAGGATCGCTCAAAGGCTTTGATTTTTATTCGTCATCACCTTGACGAGGCTTTGAAGTCCAAATATCTTACGGTGAAAGACCCGTACACTCTGTGGACAGAACTCAAAGATCGTTTTGATCATCAGAAAACTGTAATTCTCCCTCGTGCAAGGTATGAGTGGATGCACCTTCGTCTACAAGACTTCACGAGTGTAAGTGCATACAATTCAGCACTTTTTCAAATCGTTTCTCGTCTAAAGTTATGCGGAGAAACTGTGAAGGATTCTGACCTTCTGGAAAAAACATATTCCACTTTTCGTGCATCAAATATATTGCTTCAACAACGGTATCGAGAGAGAAAATTCACAAAGTATTCTGAGCTTATTTCTTGCCTATTAGTTGTTGAACAAAAAAACAAATTGTTGTTAAGGAATCATCAAAATCGTCCTACTGGCTCAGAACCTGCTCCTGAAGTGAATGCCACTGTTTCTAAAAGCTGTGGGAAAAAGCATGGACGTTGGATAGGTCCTAAACACTTCAATTACAAGAAGCAGAGTGGACATTACTGTCATCATCATAAGGGGAAGAAAAATAATATATTCCCTAAACCAAAAGGCAAAAATTCCGAAAACTATTCGAAAAAGCACAATGAATCAATATGTCATCGTTGTGGTTCGTTGGGGCATTGGGAAAAGGTTTGTCGTATGCCTAAGCACCTTGTTGATATTTACAAGGCTTCCATTCAATCAAAAGGAAATAATGCTGAAACAAACTTTGCCAAGTATGATGTACCAATGGATCTTGCCTATATTGATCTGAATGACCATAAGGTTGAAGAAAATAACAATAAGTTTGACGACATCGAATCATTTTTTAATGATGTTTGAGTTTCTTTCATTCTTAATGATTTTTTCATTAGATTGAGTAGTATTTCTTTCAATAAGTAACAATATTTTTTTTAGGTAGTTGTTTCATTTTTTTTAGCTAGTTGCTTATCAAGTATATCAACTCAGTTAGTTTGTTGAATTTTTTTTTTAGTAATGCAATTTGATTTGGTTTTTATAATTTTATTCTCTCAACTTACATTATTATTATTTTTTTTCTCTAAAGGATTATGGATTTTATTAAAGGAAAGTTTACAACAAATGGTGACTTTACATGTCTCGTGGATAGTGCCACGACGCATACAATTCTTCGTGACAAACGATTTTTTTTCCCATTTAACTTTAGCTGCGGCTACTGTCAGTACAATATCAGGGACTTCTAATCTTATCGAGAGTTATGGAAAATCCTTATTAATATTACCTAATGGTACAAAAATCCATATTCATGATGCCTTATTTTCACCAAGGTCTAAAAGAAACTTGGTAAGTTTTAAAGACATTCGTCTTAATGGGTATCATATTGAGACATCAAATGAGGCTAAAAAAGAGTATCAATGCATTACTACTAATGTCTCAGGAAAGAAACGAGTATTAGAAAAACTACTTGTCTTGTCTTCTGGGATATATATCATACAACCCTTATTGAATCACATCTTGTAAATCATTCGAAGACTTCTGATCCCAGTGTTTTCAAAATTTGACATGAACGTTTAGGTCACCCGGGATCAACAATGATGCGTCGAGTAATAGCAAACTCGCATGGACATCCCCTAAAGAGTCTAAAAGTATTATCGACTACAGATTGTCCATGTAACGCTTGTTATCAAGGAAAATTAATCATTAGACCATCTTTGATGAAAGTTGGCATTGAAACACCTAATTTCTTGCAATGAATTCAAGGTGATATTTGTGGTCCAATTCATCCTGCATGTGGACCATTTCGTTATTTTATGGTTCCAATTGATGCTTCCACACGATGGTCCCATGTTTGCCTACTTTCGACTCGTACTGTTGCATTTGCAAGACTTCTTGCACAAATTATTAGACTACGATCTCAGTTTCCAGATTTTCCTATCAAAACTATTCGTCTTGATAATGCTGGTGAATTCACATCTAAAATATTTGATGAATACTGCATGCCGATTGGTATCGATGTTGAACACCCCGTTGCTCATGTGCACACTCAAAATGGTCTAGCAGAATCTTTCATTAAGCGCTTACAATTGATTGCCCGACCATTAATTTTAAGGTCTAAATTTCCATTTACAGCATGGGGTCATGCTATTTTACATGCAACAGCACTGGTTCGTATCAGACCCACCAGCTATCAAAAGTACTCACCCGTACAACTTGTACATGGGCATCAACCAAATATCTCCCATCTTCGAATTTTTGGTTGTGTAGTGTATGTTCCTATAGCTCCAACTCAGAGAGAAAAAATGGGTCCTCAACGTAGATTCGGCATTTATATTGCCTATGAATCCCCATCTATCATTCGACATTTAGAACCTCAAACAGGAGATGTCTTTAAGGCAAGATTTGTTGACTGCCAATTTGATGAGTCAAATTTCCCGTCGTTAGGAGGAGAAAAGCTAAATCTTGAGGAACGTCGTGGAATTTCATGGAATACACCAACATTATCCCATTTCGATCCTTATAAAAATCAATGTGAAAATGAGGTTCAAAGGATCATACATTTGCAAAACATTGCAAATAGAATGCATGATGCATTTACTGATACGGGTAGAATAACAAAAACACATATACCTGCTGCAAATATTCCAACGAGAGTAAGTATCCCAAATGGACATCATGATAAAACAAATCATTCCACGATACGCTTAAAGCGTGGAAGACCTCTTGGTGCAAAAGATTCAGTTCCGCGGAAAAAGAGATTAGTAGTTGGCATTCCGGAAAAAGAAACTCTATCTGAAACACTGATTGATCAATCAAATACCTCTGAACAAGTTGCACTTAAGGAAGCACATGTACCTTAAAACGAAGAGATCTCTATAAACTATGTTGGTACAAAACAAAACTGGAATAGGAATAGGAATACAATTATTCCTGATAGTAAATTTGCTTTTACTGTTGCCTTGGATGTCATAGAAAATATTGATGATCCCGAACCACAATCTTTAGATGAATGTCGACGTAGAAAAGATTGTCCAATGTGGACGGATGCAATCCAAGCAGAATTTAACTCATTGGAGAAACGTAAAGTTCTTGGTCCAGTTGTTGAAACTCCTGAAAATGTAAAAGCTGTCGGATGCAAATGGGTATTCGTACGAAAGCGCAACGAGAAAAATGAAATTGTAAGATATAAAGCTCGGCTCGTTGCACAAGGTTTTTCACAAAGACCTGGTATTGATTACCAAGAAACATATTCCCCAGTTACGGATGCAATCACGATTCAGTTTCTTATTAGTTTTGCAACTTCAGAAAAGCTTGATATGCGTCTCATGGATGTAGTCACAGCTTATCTTTATGGGTCACTTGATAGTGAAATTTATATGAAACTCCCTAAAGGATTTCGTTTGCCTGAAGCAAATAATTCCGTAAAACGAAGTGTATACTCAATAAAGCTCCAAAGAGCTTTATATGGACTAAAGCAATCTGGTAGAATGTGGTATAATCTCCTCAGTGAATACTTGCTGAAAGAGGGATATACTAATAATGTTATTTGTCTATGTGTTTTCATTAAGAAATTCAGTGCTGGATTTGTTATTATTGCAGTATACGTTGATGATCTAAACCTTGTAGGGACTCTAGAAGAGCTCATTGAAACCGATGCTTACTTGCAAAAGGAATTTGAGATGAAAGATCTTAGTAAAACCAAGTATTGTCTTGGTTTACAAATTGAGCATGTCTCAAATGGGATATTTGTTCATCAATCTACTTATACAGAAAAGGTCTTAAAACGCTTTTATATGGACAAAGCACATCCATTGAGTTCCCCAATGGTCGTGAGATCACTTGATATAAACAAAGACACTTTTCGCCCTAAAGAAGATGGTGAAGAACTCATTGGTCCAGAAGTACCATATTTAAGTGCAATTGGTGCTCTTATGTATCTTGCAAATTGTACAAGGCCGGACATAGCCTTTTCAGTAAATCTGTTAGCAAGATACAGTTCTTCCCCAACTAGAAGACATTGGAATGGAGTCAAGCACTTATTTCGATATCTTAGTGGTACTATTGATTTAGGTTTATTCTATCCATATGGATCTGAATCAAAAATTATTGGATATGGAGATGCAGGTTATCTTTCTGATCCATACCAAGGAAGATCACAAACTGGATATTTGTTTACTTATGGAGATACAACTATATCTTGGAGGTCAGTAAAGCAAACAATTGCAGCTACTTCTACAAATCATTCTGAGTTATTAGCAATCCATGAAGCAAGTCGTGAATGCATTTGGTTAAGATCAGTAATACATCACATTCAAGAATCATGTGGACTTCGTTCAATTAAAGACTTACCAACAGTATTATACGAAGAAAACACTGCTTGCATTGCACAACTAAAGGAAGGTTTCATTAAAGGTGATAGAACGAAACATATTTCTCCGAAATTTTTCTGCACACATGATCTACAGAAGAATGGTGAGATTGATATTAAACAAGTACGTTCAAGTAACAATCTAGCAGACCTCTTCACCAAAGCGTTACCAACTTCAACATTCAAGAAATTGGTTCACAAGATTGAAATGCGTCGTCTTAAAGATTTGTAAGCCAAGATTTTCCGAAGTATCCATCAGGGGGAGTGTCTTTCAATAGGTATTTTATTGGACTTATCACGTTGTACTCTTTTTCCTTCGTCAAGGTTTTTTTTTTCCCATTGGGTTTTCCTTGTCAAGGTTTTAACGAGGCAACATATGCTTGTCCACACCACTGTTTTACTCGTTTTCCTTCGCATAGGTTTTTCCCACTGGGTTTTTTTAGCAAGGTTTTAACGAGACAATCTAAGTAGTGTGGTGTCATCAAAGGGGGAGTGTTATGGAATAATAGATTGGTGGATTTACACCACCCTTACACCATCAACCTTTCACCTCCTCTCTTTCCTCTTTAATTTGTAACCACCACCACTAGTGGTAATAGGTAGTAAATGATGCATGCCTTAATGTCATTCTAAATCCTCATATTCTTTCCCTATAAATAGAGAGCATTCTATTGTAATCCATGATATACATAATAAGAAACCCTTCTTCTTTCTTCTATCTATTTCTTTTCTTTCTCCTTTCACAACAATTTTTAGATTTTTCCTCTTTAGTCTTTTTTTTTGTTTTGTTTGCTGACCCCGCAATATTGCAGAGGAGGAGGTGGTGGTGTAGTTAATGCTCTGGATGATTCTTACTGTCACGGTGAAGATAAGGTTATCGGTATGGCACGGGGTATGAGAAACCCTCCAATTTCATATCTGTGGGGTGTGAAGAACGTTTACCCAACCCGGTTGTTGATGAAGTTCGTTTTATGCACGGTCAGAATGTTGAATTTTCCGAAACTTTGCGTTCTTCAATTCTAAAAGAAAATGGGGAGTTTCATAAATTGTCGAAGATGAAAGACATTTATTGGAGACAACAGGCCAGAGTAGAATGATTTTTGCAAAACGAGAGGAATACAAAAAAATTTCATAAGCGAGCTTCTTCTGGCCAACGAAGCAACTCATTCTCTCAACTTAATGTCAATGGTTCTCTTACTTCTGATAAGAAACCATTAAATGTTTTATTGTGCAGTACTATTCGGAGTTATTTAGGGAGGATTCTACTTCTAGACCCCAGCTGGATGGGATAGAATTTCCTTCTATTGATAGTTCTCAAGCTGCAGTTATTGAAGGTCCTTGCGATGAAGACGAAGTTAGGAGTGCTATCCATGATCTGGGTGGCGATAGATCACCAGGCCCGGATGGTTTGTCTATTATGGTGTTTAGTAGATGCGATTTCATGAAGGAAGACATTATCGCTGTAGTTAATGATCTGTTCTTGAATTCTCATATTGATTGGAGGCTGAAATCAACCTTCATTTGTCTTGCCCCAAAACAAGAGGTCGTGGTTAATGTTTCTGACTTTAGAGCAATTAGTTTAATGGGCAATATAAATAAGATTCTCTCAAAAATCTTGGCTACTAGATTAAAAGGAGTGATGGAGGATCTAGTGAGTAATCATTAGAGTGCTTTCATTAGCGGGAGACAAATGTTGGATAAGTCTCTAATAGCTAATGAGTTGATCGACTCTTATCAGAAATAGGAGAAGAGTGGAATTTTGTGCAAAATAGACTTTCAAAAGACGTATGACAATATTTCGTGGGATTTTCTTGATTACACTCTTTTGAGAATGGGCTTTTGGTTGAGATGGAGGAAGCGGATTGCGGCTTGCACTAAGCATATTTATTTCTCTGTCTTAGTTAATGGCTCTTTCAGTGGGAGATTTGAAAGCTCGAAAGGCTTGCGTTAAGGGGACCCTTGTCTCGGTTTCCTTTTATCCTTGTTGCTAAAGCTCTTAATCTTATGCTGAAAAAAGCTTGTGAAATTGGTTGGTTGCATGGTTTCGATGTTGTGGAAGGAGGAACGGTTGTTAGCCATCTCCAATATGCGGACGACACAATTGTTTTCTTGCAACCTTAGTCTTCTCAAATATCCCACTTTAGAAATGTCTTATTGTGGTTTGAGATTGTTTCAGTCCTTAAGGTGAATTTTAATAAGACGTCCATCATTCCTGTTGGAGATGTTCCTCAGGTAATTTCTCTCGCTCGTACTTTTGGATGTAGAATTGATTCATATTCCTTACTTAGGGATTCCTTTGGGTGATTCCTATATGTCTAAGGTTAAATGGGATGTTTTTATTGAGAGAGTCGAATGGAGATTGAACTTATGGTCTGTTATTTTTCTTTCGTTGGGTGGAAAATTGGTTCTTATGCATGCTATACTTCAAGCATTACCCGTGTATCTTATGTCACTTTTTGTGGCTCCAGTTGTTGTTATTAAGAAGTTGTTGAAACTGTAACAACAAAACACGGAAAGTAATGATGTTAAGAAATAAATTTTTGAAATTTAAAAAATAGACACTCAAGCAAACAACAAACGGAGGACAGAGTCACTTGATCATCAAGCTGTCCTTAACACGATAGTTCACCGGTACGCCTCAATAATGAGTGATGCCTATGCCTTGTGGTGAAGTTGTATCCAGGATAAAACTTCTTGTTGCAAGTACCGTTAGCACTAAAATACTTGTCCACTCTTACGAACTCAACATCAATGGCACAAGAATTAAAAACCACAGAAAGGGAGAAAGACGAATAGAAGAAGGATAGTAGCTTCTTCTGGACACAAATTGGAATGAAAAACTCGTTTAGTTTATATAGAGGAGAAGAGAGAAGGTCGAAAATAATGTATAGTTAATTCGTATTAATGAGAATAAAATCCGAATTAATGACAGAAAATAAATTCTAATAAAGAAAAGATTTTCTTAAAATGGGCAAAATATAACTGCACATCATGTCTAAAACGGGCAAAATATAACTACACATTATGTCTAAAACGGGCAAAATATAACTACACATTATGTCGTTACAAATTAAAAATGGAAAGAATAAATTTCCTCCAGGTCATACGCCCCCCAAACATTTAAAACAAAATTTATTTTGATTTTAAAATTTAAGGAAATAAATTAAAAGAATTTTGTCCAAAATGATAAGTCTTGGTTGACCTAATCCACAATGCAAGAACGAGCCCGAGCCTTAGGCTCAAACCTTAGTGGAAAAAAGTATTTTTCACCCCACTCTTTCCATCCACATTAGGCTCAAAACTTAGTGGGAAGAAGTATTTTTCACCCCAGTCTTTCCACCCACATTAGGCTCAAAACTTAGTGGGAAAAAGTATTTTTCAACGGGCAAAATATAACTACACATCATGTCTAAAACGGGCAAAACATAACTACACATTATGTCTAAAATGGGCAAAATATAACTACACATTATGTCGTTATAAATTGAAAATGGAAAGAATAAATCTCCTCCAGGTCATACCCCCCAACATTTAAAACAAAATTTATTTTGATTTTAAAATTTAAGGAAATAAATTAAAAGAATTTTGTCCAAAATGATAAGTCTTTGTCGACCTAGTCCACGATGCAAGAACGAGCCCGTGCCTTAGGCTCAAACCTTAGTGGGAAAAAGTATTTTTCACCCCACTCTTTCCATCCACATTAGGCTCAAAACTTAGTGGGAAAAAGTATTTTTCACCCCAGTCTTTCCACCCACATTAGGCTCAAAACTTAGTGGGAAAAAGTATTTTTCAACGGGCAAAATATAACTACACATCATGTCTAAAACGGGCAAAACATAACTACACATTATGTCTAAAACGGGCAAAATATAACTACACATTATGTCGTTATAAATTAAAAATGGAAAGAATAAATCTCCTCCTGGTCATACGCCCCCCCAACATTTAAAACAAAATTTATTTTGATTTTAAAATTTAAGGAAATAAATTAAAAGAATTTTGTCCAAAATGATAAGTCTTGGTTGACCTAATCCACGATGCAAGAACGAGCCCGAGCCTTAGGCTCAAACCTTAGTGGGAAAAAGTATTTTTCACCCCACTTTTTCCATCCACATTAGGCTCAAAATTTAGTGGGAAAAAGTATTTTTCACCCCAGTCTTTCCACCCACATTAGGCTCAAAACTTAGTGGGAAAAAGTATTTTTCAACGGGCAAAATATAACTACACATCATGTCTAAAACGGGCAAAACATAACTACACATTATGTCTAAAACGGGCAAAATATAACTACACATTATGTCGTTATAAATTAAAAATGGAAAGAATAAATCTCCTCCAGGTCATACGCCCCCCCAACATTTAAAACAAAATTTATTTTGATTTTAAAATTTAAGGAAATAAATTAAAAGAATTTTGTCCAAAATGATAAGTCTTGGTTGACCTAATCCACGATGCAAGAACGAGCCCGAGCCTTAGGCTCAAACCTTAGTGGGAAAAAGTATTTTTCACCCCACTCTTTCCATCCACATTAGGCTCAAAACTTAGTGGGAAAAAGTATTTTTCACCCCAGTCTTTCCACCCACATTAGGCTCAAAACTTAGTGGGAAAAAGTATTTTTCAACGGGAAAAATATAACTACACATCATGTCGAAAACGGGCAAAACATAACTACACATTATGTCTAAAACGGGCAAAATATAACTACACATTATGTCGTTATAAATTAAAAATGGAAAGAATAAATCTCCTCTAGGTCATACGCCCCCCCAACTTTTAAAACATAATTTATTTTGATTTTAAAATTTAAGGAAATAAATTAAAAGAATTTTGTCCAAAATGATAAGTCTTGGTGGACCTAATCCACGATGCAAGAACGAGCCCGAGCCTTAGGCTCAACCCTTAGTGGGAAAAAGTATTTTTCACCCCACTCTTTCCATCCACATTAGGCTCAAAACTTAGTGGGAAAAAGTATTTTTCACCCCAGTCTTTCCACCCACATTAGGCTCAAAACTTAGTGGGAAAAAGTATTTTTCAACGGGCAAAATATAACTACACATCATGTCTAAGACGGGCAAAACATAACTACACATTATGTCTAAAACGGGCAAAATATAACTACACATTATGTCGTTATAAATTAAAAATGGAAAGAATAAATCTCCTCCAGGTCATACGCCCCCCCAACATTTAAAACAAAATTTATTTGGATTTTAAAATTTAAGGAAATAAATTAAAAGAATTTTGTCCAAAATGATAAGTCTTTGTCGACCTAATCCACGATGCAAGAACGAGCCCGAGCCTTAGGCTCAAACCTTAGTGGGAAAAAGTATTTTTCACCCCACTCTTTCCATCCACATTAGGCTCAAAACTTAGTGGGAAAAAGTATTTTTCACCCCAGTCTTTCCACCCACATTAGGCTCAAAACTTAGTGGGAAAAAGTATTTTTCAACGGGCAAAATATAACTACACATCATGTCGAAAACGGGCAAAACATAACTACACATAATGTCTAAAACGGGCAAAATATAACTACACATTATGTCGTTATAAATTAAAAATGGAAAGAATAAATCTCCTCCAGGTGATACGCCCCCCCAACATTTAAAACAAAATTTATTTTGATTTTAAAATTTAAGGAAATAAATTAAAAGAATTTTGTCCAAAATAATAAGTCTTGGTTGACCTAATCCACGATGCAAGAACGAGCCCGAGCCTTAGGCTCAAATCTTAGTGGGAAAAAGTATTTTTCACCCCACTCTTTCCATCCACATTAGGCTCAAAACTTAGTGGGAAAAAGTATTTTTCACTCCAGTCTTTCCACCCACATTAAGCTCAAAACTTAGTGGGAAAAAGTATTTTTCAACGGGAAAAATATAACTACACATCATGTCTAAAACTGGCAAAACATAACTTTACATTATGTCTAAAACGGGCAAAATATAACTACACATTATGGCGTTATAAATTAAAAATGGAAAGAATAAACCTCCTCCAGGTCATACGCCCCCCCAACATTTAAAACAAAATTTATTTTGATTTTAAAATTTAAGGAAATAAATTAAAAGAATTTTGTCCAAAATGATAACTCTTGGTTGACCTAATCCACGATGCAAGAACGAGCCCGAGCCTTAGGCTCAAACCTTAGTGGGAAAAAGTATTTTTCACCCCACTCTTTCCATCCACATTAGGCTCAAAACTTAGTGGGAAGAAGTATTTTTCAACGGGCAAAATAAAACTACACATCATGTCTAAGACGGGCAAAACATAACTACACATTATGTCTAAAACGGGCAAAATAGAACTACACATTATGTCGTTATAAATTAAAAATGGAAAGAATAAATCTCCTCCAGGTCATACGCCCCCCCAACATTTAAAACGAAATTTATCTTGATTTTAAAATTTAAGGAAATAAATTAAAAGAATTTTGCCCAAAATGATAAGTCCTGGTTGACCTAATCCACGATGCAAGAACGAGCCCGAGCCTTAGGCTCAAACCTTAGTGGGAAAAAGTATTTTTCACCCCACTCTTTCCATCCACATTAGGCTCAAAACTTAGTGGGAAGAAGTATTTTTCACCCCAGTCTTTCCACCCACATTAGGCTCAAAACTTAGTGGGAAAAAGTATTTTTCAACGGGAAAAATATAACTACACATCATGTCTAAAACGGGCAAAACATAACTAAACATTATGTCTAAAACGGGCAAAATATAACTACACATTATGTCGTTATAAATTAAAAATGTAAAGAATAAATCTCCTCCAGGTCATACGCCCCCCCAACATTTAATTTTTAATTTATTTTGATTTTAAAATTTAAGGAACTAAATTAAAAGAATTTTGTCCAAAATGATAAGTCTTTGTTGACCTAATCCACGATGCAAGAACGAGCCCGAGCCTTAGGCTCAAACCTTAGTGGGAAAAAGTATTTTTCACCCCACTCTTTCCATCCACATTAGGCTCAAAATTAGTGGGAAGAAGTATTTTTCACCCCAGTCTTTCCACCCACATTAGGCTCAATACTTAGTGGGAAAAAGTATTTTTCAACGGGAAAAATATAACTACACATCATGTCTAAAACGGGCAAAACATAACTACACATTATGTCTAAAACGGGCAAAATATAACTACACATTATGTCGTTATAAATTAAAAATGGAAAGAATAAATCTCCTCCAGGTCATACGCCCCCCCAACATTTAATTTTTAATTTATTTTGATTTTAAAATTTAAGGAACTAAATTAAAAGAATTTTGTCCAAAATGATAAGTCTTTGTTGACCTAATCCACGATGCAAGAACGAGCCCGAGCCTTAGGCTCAAACCTTAGTGGGAAAAAGTATTTTTCACCCCACTCTTTCCATCCACATTAGGCTCAAAACTTAGTGGGAAAAAGTATTTTTCGCCCCAGTCTTTCCACCCACATTAGGCTCAAAACTTAGTGGGAAAAAGTATTTTTCAACGGGCAAAATATATAAGTACACATCATGTCTAAAACGGGCAAAAAATAACTACACATTATGTCGTTATAAATTAAAAATGGAAAGAATAAATCTCCTCCAGGTCATACGCCCCCAACATTTAATTTTTAATTTATTTTTATTTTAAAATTTAAGGAACTAAATTAAAAGAATTTTGTCCAAAATGATAAGTCTTTGTTGACCTAATCCACGATGCAAGAACGAGCCCGAGCCTTAGGCTCAAACCTTAGTGGGAAAAAGTATTTTTCACCCCACTCTTTCCATCCACATTAGGCTCAAAACTTAGTGGGAAAAAGTATTTTTCACCCCAGTCTTTCCACCCACATTAGGCTCAAAACTTAGTGGGAAAAAGTATTTTTCAACGGGCAAAATATAACTACACATCATGTCTAAAACGGGCAAAACATAACTACACATTATGTCGTTATAAATTAAAAATGGAAAGAATAAATCTCCTCCAGGTCATACGCCCCCCCAACATTTAATTTTTAATTTATTTTGATTTTAAAATTTAAGGAACTAAATTAAAAGAATTTTGTCCAAAATGATAAGTCTTTGTTGACCTAATCCACGATGCAAGAACGAGCCCGAGCCTTAGGCTCAAACCTTAGTGGGAAAAAGTATTTTTCACCCAACTCTTTCCATTCACATTAGGCTCAAAACTTAGTGGGAAAAAGTATTTTTCACCCCAGTCTTTCCACCCACATTAGGCTCAAAACTTAGTGGGAAAAAGTATTTTTCAACGGGCAAAATATAACTACACATCATGTCTAAAACGGGCAAAACATAACTACACATTATGTCGTTATAAATTAAAAATGGAAAGAATAAATCTCCTCCAGGTCATACGCCCCCCCAACATTTAATTTTTAATTTATTTTGATTTTAAAATTTAAGGAACTAAATTAAAAGAATTTTGTCCAAAATGATAAGTCTTTGTTGACCTAATCCACGATGCAAGAACGAGCCCGAGCCTTAGGCTCAAACCTTAGTGGGAAAAAGTATTTTTCACCCCACTCTTTCCATCCACATTAGGCACAAAACTTAGTGGGAAAAAGTATTTTTCACCCCAGTCTTTCCACCCACATTAGGCTCAAAACTTAGTGGGAAAAAGTATTTTTCAACGGGCAAAATATAACTACACATCATGTCTAAAACGGGCAAAACATAACTACACATTATGTCGTTATAAATTAAAAATGGAAAGAATAAATCTCCTCCAGGTCATACGCCCCCCAACATTTAATTTTTAATTTATTTTATTTTAAAATTTAAGGAACTAAATTAAAAGAATTTTGTCCAAAATGATAAGTCTTTGTTGACCTAATCCACGATGCAAGAACGAGCCCGAGCCTTAGGCTCAAACCTTAGTGGGAAAAAGTATTTTTCACCCCACTCTTTCCATCCACATTAGGCTCAAAACTTAGTGGGAAAAAGTATTTTTCACCCCAGTCTTTCCACCCACATTAGGCTCAAAACTTAGTGGGAAAAAGTATTTTTCAACGGGCAAAATATAACTACACATCATGTCTAAAACGGGCAAAACATAACTACACATTATGTCGTTATAAATTAAAAATGGAAAGAATAAATCTCCTCCAGGTCATACGCCCCCCCAACATTTAATTTTTAATTTATTTTGATTTTAAAATTTAAGGAACTAAATTAAAAGAATTTTGTCCAAAATGATAAGTCTTTGTTGACCTAATCCACGATGCAAGAACGAGCCCGAGCCTTAGGCTCAAACCTTAGTGGGAAAAAGTATTTTTCACCCCACTCTTTCCATCCACATTAGGCTCAAAACTTAGTGGGAAAAAGTATTTTTCACCCCAGTCTTTCCACCCACATTAGGCTCAAAACTTAGTGGGAAAAAGTATTTTTCAACGGGCAAAATATAACTACACATCATGTCTAAAACGGGCAAAACATAACTACACATTATGTCGTTATAAATTAAAAATGGAAAGAATAAATCTCCTCCAGGTCATACGCCCCCCCAACATTTAATTTTTAATTTATTTTGATTTTAAAATTTAAGGAACTAAATTAAAAGAATTTTTCCAAAATGATAAGTCTTTGTTGACCTAATCCACGATGCAAGAACGAGCCCGAGCCTTAGGCTCAAACCTTAGTGGGAAAAAGTATTTTTCACCCCACTCTTTCCATCCACATTAGGCTCAAAACTTAGTGGGAAAAGTATTTTTCACCCCAGTCTTTCCACCCACATTAGGCTCAAAACTTAGTGGGAAAAAGTATTTTTCAACGGGCAAAATATAACTACACATCATGTCTAAAACGGGCAAAACATAACTACACATTATGTCGTTATAAATTAAAAATGGAAAGAATAAATCTCCTCCAGGTCATACGCCCCCCCAACATTTAATTTTTAATTTATTTTATTTTAAAATTTAAGGAACTAAATTAAAAGAATTTTGTCCAAAATGATAAGTCTTTGTTGACCTAATCCACGATGCAAGAACGAGCCCGAGCCTTAGGCTCAAACCTTAGTGGGAAAAAGTATTTTTCACCCCACTCTTTCCATCCACATTAGGCTCAAAACTTAGTGGGAAAAAGTATTTTTCACCCCAGTCTTTCCACCCACATTAGGCTCAAAACTTAGTGGGAAAAAGTATTTTTCAACGGGCAAAATATATACTACACATCATGTCTAAAACGGGCAAAAAAACTACACATTATGTCGTTATAAATTAAAATGGAAAGAATAAATCTCCTCCAGGTCATACGCCCCCAACATTTAATTTTTAATTTATTTTGATTTTAAAATTTAAGGAACTAAATTAAAAGAATTTTGTCCAAAATGATAAGTCTTTGTTGACCTAATCCACGATGCAAGAACGAGCCCGAGCCTTAGGCTCAAACCTTAGTGGGAAAAAGTATTTTTCACCCCACTCTTTCCATCCACATTAGGCTCAAAACTTAGTGGGAAAAAGTATTTTTCACCCCAGTCTTTCCACCCACATTAGGCTCAAAACTTAGTGGGAAAAAGTATTTTTCAACGGGCAAATATAACTACACATCATGTCTAAAACGGGCAAACATAACTACACATTATGTCATTATAAATTAAAAATGGAAAGAATAAATCTCCTCCAGATCATACGCCCCCCCAACATTTAATTTTTAATTTATTTTGATTTTAAAATTTAAGGAACTAAATTAAAAGAATTTTGTCCAAAATGATAAGTCTTTGTTGACCTAATCCACGATGCAAGAACGAGCCCGAGCCTTAGGCTCAAACCTTAGTGGGAAAAAGTATTTTTCACCCCACTCTTTCCATCCACATTAGGCTCAAAACTTAGTGGGAAAAAGTATTTTTCACCCCAGTCTTTCCACCCACATTAGGCTCAAAACTTAGTGGGAAAAAGTATTTTTCAACGGGCAAAACATAACTACACATTATGTCTAAAACGGGCAAAATATAACTAGACATTATGTCGTTATAAATTAAAAATGGAAAGAATAAATCTCCTCCAGGTCATACGCCCCCCCAACATTTAATTTTTAATTTATTTTGATTTTAAAATTTAAGGAACTAAATTAAAAGAATTTTGTCCAAAATGATAAGTCTTTGTTGACCTAATCCACGATGCAAGAACGAGCCCGAGCCTTAGGCTCAAACCTTAGTGGGAAAAAGTATTTTTCACCCCACTCTTTCCATCCACATTAGGCTCAAAACTTAGTGGGAAAAAGTATTTTTCACCCCAGTCTTTCCACCCACATTAGGCTCAAAACTTAGTGGGAAAAAGTATTTTTCAACGGGCAAAATATAACTACACATCATGTCTAAAACGGGCAAAACATAACTACACATTATGTCGTTATAATTAAAAATGGAAAGAATAAATCTCCTCCAGGTCATACGCCCCCCCAACATTTAATTTTTAATTTATTTTGATTTTAAAATTTAAGGAACTAAATTAAAAGAATTTTTTCCAAAATGATAAGTCTTTGTTGACCTAATCCATGATGTAAGAACGAGCCCGAGCCTTAGGCTCAAACCTTAGTGGGAAAAAGTATTTTTCACCCCACTCTTTCCATCCACATTAGGCTCAAAACTTAGTGGGAAGAAGTATTTTTCACCCCAGTCTTTCCACCCACATTAGGCTCAAAACTTAGTGGGAAAAAGTATTTTTCAACGGGCAAAATACTACACATCATGTCTAAAACGGGCAAAACATAACTACACATTATGTCGTTAAAAATTAAAAATGGAAAGAATAAATCTCCTCCAGGTCATACGCCCCCCCAACATTTAATTTTTAATTTATTTTGATTTTAAAATTTAAGGAACTAAATTAAAAGAATTTTGTCCAAAATGATAAGTCTTTGTTGACCTAATCCACGATGCAAGAACGAGCCCGAGCCTTAGGCTCAAACCTTAGTGGGAAAAAGTATTTTTCACCCCACTCTTTCCATCCACATTAGGCTCAAAACTTAGTGGGAAAAAGTATTTTTCACCCCAGTCTTTCCACCCACATTAGGCTCAAAACTTAGTGGGAAAAAGTATTTTTCAACGGGCAAAACATAACTACACATTATGTCTAAAACGGGCAAAATATAACTAGACATTATGTCGTTATAAATTAAAAATGGAAAGAATAAATCTCCTCCAGGTCATACGCCCCCCCAACATTTAATTTTTAATTTATTTTGATTTTAAAATTTAAGGAACTAAATTAAAAGAATTTTGTCCAAAATGATAAGTCTTTGTTGACCTAATCCACGATGCAAGAACGAGCCCGAGCCTTAGGCTCAAACCTTAGTGGGAAAAAGTATTTTTCACCCCACTCTTTCCATCCACATTAGGCTCAAAACTTAGTGGGAAAAAGTATTTTTCACCCCAGTCTTTCCACCCACATTAGGCTCAAAACTTAGTGGGAAAAAGTATTTTTCAACGGGCAAAATATAACTACACATCATGTCTAAAACGGGCAAAACATAACTACACATTATGTCGTTATAAATTAAAAATGGAAAGAATAAATCTCCTCCAGGTCATACGCCCCCCCAACATTTAATTTTTAATTTATTTTGATTTTAAAATTTAAGGAACTAAATTAAAAGAATTTTTTCCAAAATGATAAGTCTTTGTTGACCTAATCCATGATGTAAGAACGAGCCCGAGCCTTAGGCTCAAACCTTAGTGGGAAAAAGTATTTTTCACCCCACTCTTTCCATCCACATTAGGCTCAAAACTTAGTGGGAAGAAGTATTTTTCACCCCAGTCTTTCCACCCACATTAGGCTCAAAACTTAGTGGGAAAAAGTATTTTTCAACGGGCAAAATATAACTACACATCATGTCTAAAACGGGCAAAACATAACTACACATTATGTCGTTAAAAATTAAAAATGGAAAGAATAAATCTCCTCCAGGTCATACGCCCCCCAACATTTAATTTTTAATTTATTTTTATTTTAAAATTTAAGGAACTAAATTAAAAGAATTTTGTCCAAAATGATAAGTCTTTGTTGACCTAATCCACGATGCAAGAACGAGCCCGAGCCTTAGGCTCAAACCTTAGTGGGAAAAAGTATTTTTCACCCCACTCTTTCCATCCACATTAGGCTCAAAACTTAGTGGGAAAAAGTATTTTTCACCCCAGTCTTTCCACCCACATTAGGCTCAAAACTTAGTGGGAAAAAGTATTTTTCAACGGGCAAAATATATAAGTACACATCATGTCTAAAACGGGCAAAACATAACTACACATTATGTCGTTATAAATTAAAAATGGAAAGAATAAATCTCCTCCAGGTCATACGCCCCCCAACATTTAATTTTTAATTTATTTTGATTTTAAAATTTAAGGAACTAAATTAAAAGAATTTTGTCCAAAATGATAAGTCTTTGTTGACCTAATCCACGATGCAAGAACGAGCCCGAGCCTTAGGCTCAAACCTTAGTGGGAAAAAGTATTTTTCACCCCACTCTTTCCATCCACATTAGGCTCAAAACTTAGTGGGAAAAAGTATTTTTCACCCCAGTCTTTCCACCCACATTAGGCTCAAAACTTAGTGGGAAAAAGTATTTTTCACCCCACCCGTTCCACCCACATTGTTTTACTAACTATCCATAAAGGAATAGCTATGTAGTGGATCTCCTCTTTAGTTATACCCAATGTGGGACTAAAGATCCCATTTCATTTACTCATAGAAAATGAGTAAGTGCTCTTAGAGACCCAAAGATCCTAAGATCCATTCCCACTAAGACTATAAAACCAAAGCAATAAAACTAAATTTCTCCTACAATCCACCACATGAATGAAATACCGATAAAATCAGAAATCGGAAAGCGAGAAATACCACTATAGGAAAGAGGTGTCCATGAGGTCTTGAACCTTTGCTTAGTGAGAAATTGTCGGAACTACTTGATGGACAGTGAAAACGATGTCTTGAACTACCATCGTTTGATATAGTCCGCGATAATAACCACACGTGATATCTCTCTAGGTGTTGTTAAGTTCGTGCCGTTGTGTCCTTTATGGCCCTGGACAAATCCCGTTTCTCAGAATTGTCTAGAGAATCAACTTTATTCTCATAGGAAGCGATCCACTTCCACATTCAGATAGGTGAATTCCATCAAGTGTGTTTACTTCTACACTTCAATTTTAAATTGAAACTATAAAACTCATTAAGACTTAGTTAAAAGTCATCCTTCACATGCAGTCACACTATCACATCTACACCATAGGGAAGGGACATAGAATGAAGTTCTTTGATAGTGTTTACCTCTACCCACCACAAATTAGTTGTCTCATTCAAAACCTTGATCTTGAGATCTCCAGTCATCAAGGTTGAGTATCCTTCATGGTAAGTTTATTTAATGAGCCTAAGCCTCATCCCCCTCGATGCATTACTAACTATCTCCTTGGACAAACCTTTCGTCAAAGAGTCCGCGATATTCTCCTTGGATTTCACCCATTCAATGGAAATAACGTCTTTTGAGGTTAGTTCTTTCAGGGTATCATGTCTTCTAAGAATATGTATAGACTTCCCATTATAGTAGTTATTTTTAGCCTTAAATATAGCAACTTGATTATCACAATGTATATATATAGCTGGCACAGGCCTATGCCAGAAAGGAATGTCTTCTAAAAAGCATCTTAGCCAAGCGGCTTCCTCTCCTGCTTTATCTAACGCAATAAACTCGGATTTCATAGCGGATCGAGCTATACAAGTCTGTTTAGAACTCTTCCAAAAAAAAAAGCCCCACCTTCTAGAATGAAAACATATCCACTTGTAGACTTAGACTCCTCTGAGTCTGATATCCAGTTTGCATCACAGAATCCCTCAAGGACGGCAGGGTACCTTTCATAATTCAAGCAAAAGGTCAAAGTATATTTCAAATACCTACTTAACCTACTCACAACATAAGCAATGTCTGGCTTAGTACAGTTCATCAAATACATCAGATTTCCTATAACTCGTGAGTATTCAAGTTGTGAAACTCCATTACCCTTACTCTTTTTGAGTCTACAACAAGGATCATACCCTTATTAGGTGCTTGTTACAATCCATACAAAGATTTTTTCAGTCCAAGTTTACCATAAAGGAGTAGGTATATAGTGGATCTCCTCTTTAGTTATACCCAATGTTGGACTAAAGAGCCTATTTCATTCACTCATAGAAAATGAGTAAGTGTTCTTAGAGACCCAAAGGTCCTAAGATCCATTCCATCCAAGACTATAAAACCAAAGCACAAAAACTCATTTTCTCCAACAAAAGTTAGAGAGGTTGTTCAGAATTTTTGTGTGGAACGATATGGATGGAAACCACAAGACTCACTTGGTTGATTGGGAGATGGTTATTTGTGACAAAGCGAATGGTGATCTTGGGGTTAAGAACTTAAAGCTTCTGAATGCCTCTCTTATTATGAAGTGGTTGTGGCGCTTCGGATGTGAAAATTATCTCTTTCGAGGATTATTGTTGCTGAAAAGTATGGTGAAGACACCTTTGGCTGGTTTACGAAGTTACCAAACTTAGGTTGTGGGTTGTAGCCTATGGAGAGGAATATGTAAGTTTATGGAATTTTTTTCTTCACATTGCAAGATGCAGGTGGGTGACGGAAGTCTAACTAGCTTTTGGGGAGATAGATGGATCTCGGATACTCCGTTGAAAGATCTTTACCCAGCAGTTTATGCTATCTGCGGTTGTAAAGGAGCTGTGGTCGGGGAGGTAAGAGTAGTTGAAAATGGCACCGTCAATTGGAACTTGAATATCTCTAGAAGAGTATACGTTGCACTCATCATTGAGCTAACATCCTTACTTTCTTTACTTGACAATTTTACTTCTGGAAACATCTCGGATACGGATAGGAGGATTTGGTTAGGTGAAAAGTCAAATGGATATTTTACTGTAAAAGTCTTGCTATCAATTTCTTTTTAAGTCCACAACACATTCCACAAGGTTTATTCTTCCGAAGAAGAGGGTGTGGTCTAGTCAGTGGCCAACAAAAGTTAGTTTTTTTTATGTGGGTTTGCTGGTTATGAGAAAATTTCGACACAAGACGTGATGGTCAGGAGGGGTTGGCCTTTTGAGTGGGTAAACCATTGTTATCTTTGTGTAAAAGACAAAGAATCAGTTAATCATTTACTTATTCACTGTAATGTGGCGTGGGCAGTGAGAGGTCTTTTTCGAATGGTCAGTGAAATGGGTCACACCTCCTGATTTCTATCACTCGTTTGTTCTTGGCCTAGTAGGTGTAAAATGTCAAGAGAAGGTTTGGTATTTCGTGTTCTTCCGGCTGCAATTTCTTCGTGTCTTTGGAAAGAGAGGAACGATAGAGCCTTTCAAAATACTAGCACGGATTTTGATGGCATTATTGACTCAGTGAAGTTGACGGGGGCTTATTGGTTGCATAACAGGGGAGTTTTTAAGGATATTTCCTTGGATCTTTTTTTTATTTTTTGATAAAACCATTAAGGAACCGAAATAACAGAGTTTTTTTTACCTAGCTTATCTAGGCAGGTATCCTTTCTAGATACTTCCCAGAACCTAGAGTCTATGTTACAAACCGAGTAATCCAACATGATTTTGGCGAGCTTATCAGCTAGCCTATTACAATCCCTTTTAATGTAAAAGAAATAGGAACTAGCAAAAAATTTGTTAATCTGGAGAGCCTGAACTAAGATGGACTTAGATCTCCAATTCACGGCAAAATGGTTCATATCCTTCATACTACCGATGACAGTTTTATTATCATTTAGAAACACAACCCTATCTATACCACATTCTTTGCCCATCTGACTGCTTCTCTGCAAGCTCTAGACTCGGCATCTTCTGGACACAAGCACCATCCTGAATCCCCTGCAAAGTCATACACCATACCCTTGTTATTCATTCTGACAATACCATAAGCAAATTTACCTAATTTTTCCCGAAAAGCCACATCAAATAGAATGATATTATCATCCTGCACTAAACAAGATTGAGGGAAACTACATTTTGGATGGAAAAATTCGCACTTTTTAGAATTACTTTTCTTTTCTGACGAGTGTTTCCAAATATTAAAATCTTTTAAATCTTTCTGAATCATTTCCAACAGATCCAGCGGATTAGCTTTAATCCTATCAAACACCACTCTACATCTATATTTCCAAATGTACCATAATATAAAAGCCAAAAACTCTCTTTTAGCCAGAGCAAACACCAATTTTTATAGCTCAAATTCCTAGCACCGTAAAACTGTTTAGTAACCGACATTCCTCTACAGATCGCTTCCGTAAGGATACATTTTGTGAATAAATGGTCTATAGTTTCAACTTCATTACATGTGCAAAGAGAGCAAGTAATATCAATTGAAGAATATTTTCCCAATATTTCTTTAACAGATAGACAATTACTAAGGGTCTTCCAAAGGAAGTTTTTAATTCTAGGAATGACTTTAAGTTTCCATATCCCTTTCCAGTTAACCTTGAGATTTGAGTGGTTTTTCTTGCACAAATAATTATACGCCGATTTGACTGTGACATTACCCTCTTTTGTTCCTATCCATCTCCTTTTATCTTTCTTATCGATGCTAGAGTTTCTAATTTTTTTTTATCTCGTACGCATCATTTATATCAAATATATTCTTGATTAAGTTGAAATTCCATTTTCCATTTGAATCCATAATATCTGAAACTTTCTTTGCTAGACAAACTACTTCTTTATTTCTTGGTCTTGGGATTGTCCCATTTTGTAGCCATTTGTTATCCCAAACTCTAATATTTTTCCCATCTCCTACTATTATTTTTTATTATATCAAGACCTTTGCATATACTTGTCCAGACCCAGGATTTGTTTGTTCTTTTTTCAAAGTACAGAGCCTCACAATTTCTAAAATATTTATTCTTAAGGATTATACTCCAAAGTTTATCTGGATTTTCTAAAAGTCTCCAAGTTAATCTAGTTAATAGGGCTAAATTGAATTTATGAGAATTTTTAATTCCCAAACCACCATTCTCTTTACTAATGCATATAGAGTCCCAAGATTTAATATATATTCCCTTATTACTTAATTTTTTTTTGCCACCAGAAATCTCTCTGGAGAGCATTAAGGTTATCCAGAGTTTTCTTTGGAAGCATAAAACACATCATCTGGAACATAGGCATTGTATTGGTTACTGAATTAATTAGAGTAGTTCTACCAGCTTGGGAGAGAAACTTTGCTTTCCACCCCTGAATTCTAGTATAGACTCTATCCAGCATATTTTGGTAATTAAAACTTTTATATCTATGAAAAAATAAAGGCGTACCTAGGTAAGAATCATTTTTTGTTATTCTGTCAACTTTAAGAATTCTAGCTAGAAGTTTACAATGTTTGTTTTCAACTTTTTTACTAAAATAGACACCGAACTTGTTATAGTTTATAACTTGACCAGAAGAGTTACTAAATATCTTAAGAGTTTCCAAAATATTTCTCGCTTGAGCTATACTAGCATTTGTAAAGATAAAAGAATCAACTGCAAAAAATAGGTGAGTAACTGATGGGCAGTTTTTTGTTACTTTTATCCCCGTAATTTTACCATTTTTCATCATGTTGTAGGAGTTTTGACAAAGCTTCTAGACACACTATGAAAATGTAGGGAGATATAGGATCTCCCTGTCTTAGAGCGTCCACAGTGGGCGACTAAACCCAAATATTTGGTCTTTTGAACAGACGTAGTGGAACGTACTATCGATCAAATTTTGATCGACGACTAAAACCAGAGTATATTTGGTCTGGGACCAAGACTAAACCCAAATATAGTCGAGTGTTGGTATAGTCCACGCCCCACCACCAGCCGGACGTATAGTCCACGTCCCACACCAGGCGGACGTATAGTCCACGCCCCACATCAGGCTAACGTATAGTGCACGCCTGGTTTTTTTTTCTTTTGTGTGGGGCGTGGTTTATACCTCCGCCCCACTGTTTAACTAATTGAAATTGTATGGGGCGGGATTAATACCTTCGCCCCACCTTTTTTTTTGAATCTCCCTACACCGGGCGAACATATAGTCCCCGTCCCACACCAGGCGTTGGTATAGTCCACGCCCCACATCAGGCGAACGTATAGTGTACGCCTGACCAAATTTAGTCTTTCCACCGTAGCGTCACACACCAGACTAAACTCAAATTTGATCTTTTTTTTTTAGTCTTTGGTTTTGGTTGCACCGCTGCAGTTGCTCTAAATCCCCTAGTAGGATAAAAGGTTTCACCTGGCGTGCCGTTTACTAGAACTTCAAAAGAAACAGACGCCATGCAATTATAAATTAATTTACAAAAATCACTAGAAAAACCAAGTTGTTTAAAGACTGTAATGAAAAAATCTCATTCAATCCTATCGAAAGATTTAGATAGATCTAATTTTATTGCCATATAGCCATTTTTCCTTTTACTAGTTTTCATCGTGTGTAAAATCTCATGAACAACAACTATATTGTCTGTAATTTGTCTCTTTGAAATAAAAGCTGATTGGTTTGGGGAAATTAATTTGTCTAGAATTGGTTTAAGTCTGTTAGCTATTATTTTTGAAACTATTTTATAAAGAGCATTACTAAGGCTTATTGGTCTTAAATCATTTGGGTTAGTTGGATTTTTAGTTTTTTGGATTAGGGAGATATACGTGCAGTTTATTTCTTTTTCAAAGATTTTTTCTTTGAAAACTTTTTGCACCCAGTCGATTGAGTTATCTTTTAGTGATTCCCAATGTTGTTGATAAAATCCCGGGGGAAACCATCAGGACCTGGTGCACCCCACACATTCATATTAAAAAGAGCTTCTTTTATTTCAATTTTATTTAGGATTTCATAAAGTTTAGTATTTTCAATATCATTAATAACTGGAGTTAGTATTTTTCTGAAAATGTTATCTATTTCTTGACCACGGGTTTGAGTTATCATCTTAAAATGTTTCGTAGTTAATTCACTAACCTGTTCTTGACCTTCAACCCATAATCCAGAATCATCTCTAAGAGAGTAGATACTATTTTTTCTTTTTCTATGTGAAGCATATTGGTGAAAAAATTTAGTGTTATTATCGTTTTCTTTAAACCATTTTTCTTTTACATGTTGTCTCCATTATGCTTTTTCTATTTCATACCAAGAACTTAATTCTTGTTCTAGCATTTCTATTTTATGTTTTGTTATCAAATTAAAAGGCTTTTTATTTTGTTCCTCAATACCATTTAATATATCCGAAATATTTTTAAAAATATTATCAAATTTAGTTTTGTTCCATACTCTAGGTCACATTCAAGTTTTTTTTTATAGTTTTAATAAGATTAAAATCCTTTTTTTTTTCTTTTAAATATAGAATTATTGATTACACTGTTGTATTCCTTATGCTCTGCCCAACATTTCATATATCTATATGGTCTAATGCCTTTTTTCTTCCTAGGAATAGTTTCTAATAGGATCGGAGCATGATCTGAAACCACTCTAGTTAAGTGATTATTAATGGATTTTGGATATATTTCTATCCATTTATGGTTTACTATGACCCTGTCTATTCGTTCTTGTATATTTTTTCCCCTTTTCTCTTATTTGTCCAAGTGAAGGGTAATCCGGTAAAATTTAAATCTACTAGCCCTAGATCTTGGATACAATGAAAAATATTTGCAAAACTACTAGTTGATGGATTATTTCCTCCTTCCTTTTCATCCCTATGTAAAATGAAGTTCATGTCACCTATGATGGCCCAGGGAGAATCTATTTCACTATTTTTCCTTATAAATTCCCAGTGTTTATTTCTATTAACATTATCTAGAGCATGTAATATGCAAGTTAAAAAGATTTTTGAGAAATTTAAAATGAAAGAGATTATTTTCAAATTTTAATAATGTTGCTGACACTCCAAGATTCCAAGCAATCGCAAAACCGCCAGTAAAATAAAACCAGTCTTTAAATTTACCTTTTTTAAAGAAATTTTCAACTTTTTGATATCCAACTTTTGTCTCCGAAAGGAAAACAACGTCCAAATCATGTGTTTTGTTTAAGTGATTTATATGGTCTTGTTTTAGTTGAGATCTAAAACCTTGTAAGTTCCAAGATAAAATTTTAAAATCATGATTTTTGTTATTTCCATTTTGAAGGAAATACCATATCATTAGTTTATTTTGTAAAGGAATTTTTTTTTCATACAGACATTTAATAAAAATTATACAATATTAAACGCTCAAATAGCATAATTGATGTATTTTTTTATTATTACAGAATCGTTTATTTTATTTTAGACAAAAAACATAGTCTCCAGATTTCTTTTTATTACTCCTATTAATCTGCCCATTTCCGGATAATATCGTGGAGTCATACTCATTCTTCAAAAGATAAGCATAAGTCATTTTTTTAACAAAATTAAAATATTTTTTTATAGCCTGAAAATTTATTTTACTAATATTACCATATTGAGTTTTGAAAATGATCTTATTCTGATTCAAACTTTCCTTGTATATTCCATGTTTAATCCAAGTTCTAATACAAATAACGAAAATGATACGTAATATTAATTTACGTATAATTGCTTTTTGATTTCTTTGAAAATCTTTGAAAGGATATTTATGATAAAAATTGACCTCAGAATGAGCATCATGCGAAGGATTGCCGAAACCATCACCAGTAGGATCATTTTCAGGCCCAGTTTCTATGTTCTTTTGTATAGTAAACATAGTTTCCCATATGTCACTACACTCTTTCTCTGTGGCAACTTTAACACTTTTTTCTTTTCCATCTTCATTTGAGATTGGATGTTCACAGATTACCTCATCAAGATTATTTTCATCATCATCTCTAAGGATTTGTTCATCCATCATAACAGGTAAGCAATGCTCATCACCATCTATTTCAACCCAGTTATTGTTAATTATTTCTACCTCATTATCACAACCCTTTCCACACCTTCTACTGAGTATTGAGTATTGGCTTAGAAGTCTAAACCAATTATTTTGTTTTTCTTTTGTTTATTCTCATTGATATTAAGACTTCTTATAGCATTCTCCAAATCAGCAACATCAATTTTAGACTTTCCTTTAGAAATCTGTGTGGGTTCATCTTCAGCTACTTGCATGCTAGTTTGTTTGTTCTCCTTAAATATTTTTCAAGATTCTCTTCTTCCTCTTCTAGGATATCGACTCTCCTTCTTTTACTTCCCCTACTGAAAACATCATCTTTATCTATTTCACTGTCATAAATCCTTAGTATATTTTTTTTCCTTTATTGCGCCCTTTTGCTGTATGTTTGGTTCATGCCTGACTTCTGAAGAACTTGCATGCAGGTCTACTTCACTTTCATTCCCATAAACGAAAATCTTTGGATGATTTTTTAAATAATCAACATGTCGATCTTTGCAAATTTCTTCATTGTGTGTTCCATCTACCTGCCAGCAAATTCTACACGTCCCATGTGGGATTCCCATGAAGAAAATATTTAACTTAATAGTTTACGTATCATCTCCTTCTATGATGATAAACTTTAGTTGGTGAACTAAAGCTTTCTTAAGATCAACTACCACATGCGCATTATATTCACCTTGAGAGTCTATATGACCTATTAAAGTGAGCATTTTACCAACCTTTTCCGCCACCATTCTAGCAACATAATCTTTTTCCACAAGATCACTTCTTAGTTTAAAACTTATCCAAAAATCTTGGGCATCAAAATCAATCTCCTCCAACTTTGACGTGCTATTCCAGAGCCGCATAGATAGGAGCTTACCGTGAACTTTATTTGGAATAGAGTATATTGCTGCTGCAAAATCACTTGCATCAGAGAATCTTATGATGAATATGTTAGGATTTGCAGTTTTTCTTATTATCAACCTTCCTGTTGGAGACCAAGATTTGTTGAGAGCAAACACCATTTCTCCAATCTTTAGACCATTCGGATATTCTCTCTTTTTTATCTCCTTAAACAGCTTGACTACAACTCGAGGGTATTTTCCTTGATCAATAAGAGTAGCAGAAGTGCAAAGAAATTCTATGTAGTTCTTAACAGAATGGGTGAGAGTGTTATCATGTTCTTCAAAAATGTTGGATAATTGAGTTAGGTAGTTTTGTGTTTGAATGTCTGACATTATTTGGATACTTTGAAGAAACCAGAAGCAGTTTTGAACTCTAACTGTATGGATTGAGTTTTGATGGTTTTTTGAGGTGAATATTGTATATGTTGTCGAGTTTTTGTTGGTACTAGTGGTTCCATATTCGTTTATACCGAGCATGTAGCTTGTAGGTTCTAATATCTTCCATTGACACATGTAAGTAAAGCTGCTCGATACATTCGAAGATAAGAAAGACGACAATATTTTCATGATGAGTTTTGCTGAAGCGCAGTTTTCCATTGCCATACTCAAGAATTTTTTTCAGCAGGAAACTTGCTGCTTGTAATGATTGTTGTCTTCTCAATATTCACATAAGCTATCGCTTTATGCATGTCAGTATTCATGCAGCACTGTACATTCCTTGCACTCGAGGAAAGAATAAAATCAATGGTTTTTGGATTTGGGAACTGTATCATCTCCTTCCATCTCTCCATAGAGAAACTGGCCTGAGAAATCCCCCACTGAGCATTGGCTCCAACAACTCCTTCACTGCATAACACAGTGAAAAACATAATTAAAACAATGTTAGAACTTGAAGTTCCCATCAAGACGAAAATTACAGGAGAAACTGAAAGAGAAAATTTCCGATAGTAGAAACACGAAAGAAATAGCTTTTAAAGACAATATAGCAGAAGAAGTTTATATAAGAACATAAGTTTAAAATTGCTAACAGAACTTTGGAAAATGGAAGATGTTGAACCAGATAAAAGAGATGAAGATCGAGAGCTAAAAGGGACTTTTAGTTTCAGGAGAATGCTTAGATATTATCCTTCAGGGCAGATTACCAATACACTTAATCTTAAAAAAATACTGACAGTTAAAAAAGATTGATTCAGAAATATGATGACAATTCTTTGAAAAATTTTCCTTGAAAACCAAAGTTGAAACTGAGCTTATAAATTTTATGATTTCACGGGAGGGACTGTTCAGAAAATGAAAGTAATATATTTACCCAACGAGCTATTCAGTGAAAGTTTCATCCTAAACAAGTGTATTGATCCAATCGTGTGGGGGGAACTGTGGATAAGGAAAAATGATTTGGAGAATCGAAGGCAGGGGATTTTGTAATTGAAATTTGAAACCTTTTTCTTCATTCCTAATCAACTTTATTACATGAAAAGTTATGATAAAAGTTGCGGCAACAAACCAACAACATGATGATTTTAAATTACTAAAATTCAAGTTTAACAGCAGCGTGGTGCACTGCACACCCTTTTTGATATTCTGGTTTGTTTGGTAAGAAAAGTAAACTCTTCTTTTTTTTTACTCTGCTCTCCCCAGCAGTATTGAGTAATGGTATTCCTCAGATTCTTGAACAAGACGCTTCTACTGTTTAGGAAAATCATGAGGTTCATATTCCACCTCTCAAAAGTTGCATTTTGGCAAGAAAATCTGCAGGCCTATTCAAATATCTTTCAGCATAGGAAGCTACCATGGTGTTATGGAAGTGCTTCCCTAAAGTCATCGCCTGGGTATTTCCACTACAAAACAGGTGGCTTCTAGGGACGGTCATTTTTTCCAAAACCGTCCCTAGAGAGGGTTATTTGGGAAGCCAATGGACCGACCGTCCCTATTGGTCACGGGATAATTAATTTAAGGTTATTTTTGGGCCGTCTGTAAAAGAAAGTATGACCAAAAAATATTAGTGACGGTAGAATAGGGGACGGATAGAAAACCGTCACAAATACCTCTTTGGACGGTTTTTGGGTCTTTTGGGACGATTTTTAGCCGTCCCAAGAGGCCTTCTATTTTGTAGTGTTCCTTGGATTAATTTGTTATTAGTTGGAAACAAGTGTTATTCCAACCACCTTGAGTTTGATTGAGTTGGGATTGAAAGTGTTTAGGGAATTTTATTGGTATTTCTCTTCCTTTCTGTTTGTGGTTTTGTTGGATTCACTGCTGCGATAGTGGTAGTTTATTTTTTGGCTTTGAGTGATTGGTTTTAATCTTCGCTGTTTTGTTTGGTCGGTTTTCTTTTGAGTTCATATATCATGTACTACATATTCACCTTTCAGTAAACGTTTAATTCATCGATCAACAAAAAAAAGAATATCGAATTGTCTGTCTGTTGCAGTGTTCTTATCTAGCTACGTACTGCAGTTTTCATTGATACCTGGTATTATAAGTTGTATTTCCTTTATAATGTTTTATTTTAGAGGAGTTGAAAGAGCTTGATTTCTCCAATAAATAAGTTTGTTAATTAAAAGTAAAATTTGTTTTCATGTAAAAACAACATAAAATTGGTTAAAAAGATCAAAACCAACAATTCCTGGATGAAAAAGACATGTAAGATTTGATACTGTTTAAATGGACAAAATTTTATAAATAGACAAGATGTAAACAGTATCATCCTGCCAATAATTTTAAAAATAAACAGGATGTAAATAGTTACATCCTGCCCAAAATAATTTTGGTTTCCATTTCACGCATATTAATTTTTACTCGTCCATTTGAACCATGTTTTAAGAGTATTTGGACATTTGACCCAATTTCTGTAAAAACAATGTATGAAATTCACAAGAAAATAGGAGTGGAGATCGGGCTTAATTTTATTAATGAACAAGAAACACAAATCACCTAAAGCACAAACATAACTAAAGAAACTGGTCATGATATTAATTGACCAAAATCAGGTACTAGCTAGCTAGCTTGGATTGGTCACACTTGACCTGCATATAACTATCTAGTACTAGGTGATCATCAATACAACATTTCAATGATCTTATTGAAGAACCTAAAAACAACAACTAGATTATAAATAAACGACACAAATACAAAGAACACATTAAGCCAATGATGGTAACCACTCACTATAGACAAGTACCCCCCCACCCCCACCAATTAGCACCAACACACTTGCGGGAACAACATTGAGTGAGGGAGTTCGATCCACAACCTCCTCCCGGGGGCATACAGCTTGGTTGAGAATCTGCAGAAGCAAAAAATATGGAGAGGATCGTGACCACAACAAGAAATAAACTCATGAGTTTTTTGGTTTCCATGTCTAGTTAGCTATTGAAACAAAAGTTAGTCTTAAACTCTCTGATGGGTGAGGAAATAGCTCTCTAAGAATGTCCTTTTATAGTGTATATTTTGTGCTATCTCAGTCAGTGAATTCATACATGGATTAATTACATAATTTAATTATTATTATAACCAACCAAGGGATAGAAATTATTGCCTTCAGAGCATACAAACAGGGGTAAATTAAAATAAAGCAAGTTGTATATCCACTAGTAGTACTATATGCAACAACTTGGGAAGGGTCTTAGTAAATGATGAGGAAATATCTGTCTAATGATTTCCTTCAATAGTGTATATTTAGTGGTATTTCAGTCAATTAGCCTTCAATGAAAACGACTAGATATGTCTCATCAGAGCATACAAATAGGGATAAGTAAATTAAAATAGAGCAAGTTGTATCAATAATATATATATGCAACAACTTGGGAACGGCTTTAGTAAGAAACTCAACTAGCATTCATATCTTAAGTACTACGTACTATCCCAGTCAGATCCAGGTTTGCTGAATTTTGTTTATGAGAAAGATTCGAGCTGGATTCAAAGTTTGAATTCTGCTGACTTGACTACCGACAACAAATGAATTCGCATCAAGTGGCAGGTACTACTAGCAGGAAAGTCCGAAGAATTATTTTCTTACATAATTAATAAAGAACATGCGGAACTGCTACGCATCCCGCGGTTTGACTTAACTCAGTAATTTACGCAGTAATATTTGTAATCGATGCGCCTATCAAGTTTGACTGACATTGTTAAGCAGAATTATTAATGCACAAGTTCTTCATGGTCAAGCATAACGACTAATTACTTTCTGTTAGGGATTTGGCTAGACTAAGGATTAGTTCCATACAGAATATACAGAGTTTTAGGCGCAAACTTAAGTTATGGAATCTCCAAACATAGTATCGAGGTCCTTTGAGTTAAAACTCCACATCATTGATGCATCATCTTGAACATCATTGGGCGGTGATAGATCACAAAGTGCTACCCATTTTAAATGGGAAGAAATCTTATTAGTTAGACATATATAGAGAGGGGACGGCCACCGAGAACAAAAATGCATCATGGCGATGCAATTTTGTTAAGTTTTGGTATAATAATTTGACGTGTAGTTCTCATTGATCAAACAAATATTTATACAAGACCGATACTTGGGACTCAAGAAAATCAACCCTTTCCTAAGGCCGACTTGAGACCAACTATTCGGATCTCAAGATAGGAAACCAACCTAAAGGGTCTCAGAATAGCAACTCACCTAATGGTCTTTCTACTGGACTGTCGACATGGGTTCTACAAGGAGGACCAGCTATATGGGTCTTAAGTCCACGTTATCTTAATACCCTCCCTCAAGACGGAGCATGTAGGTCACAAATGCCCATCTTGGACAAAAGACCATGAAACTGAGCTTTCCCTAAGGATTTGGTACAAATATCCGCTAATTGCACTGGTGTAGGAGTGTAAGAGGGTGATATAATCTTCCTTACTATAGCATCTCTGACCAGATGACAGTCCACCTCTATATGCTTGTGCGTTCATGGAAAACTGGATTCTGAGCAATATATAACGCTGATTGGCTATCACAAAGAAGAATCATTCCTTGGGTATAATGAACTCCCAAATCTCCAAGTAATTGTTTTAACCTTTTTAATTCACACGTAGTTGCCGCCATGGACCGGTACTCTGCTTCAGCTGAGCTACGAGAAACAGTATGTTGCTTCTTAGTCTTCCAAGACATCGGCGAATCTCCAAGAAGAACAAACCATCCTGTCAGAGAGCGCCTAGTTAAAGGACAACATGCCCAATCTGAGTCACACCAACCTTTTAAACTTAGACTACTATCAGAGCGCAACATAATTCCTTGTCCAGGATTCTTCTTCAAATATCTAACCACTCGAAGAGCTGCTTCCCAATGCTCCAGTCTTGGTCGTTGCATAAACTGGGACAAAGTATGCACTGAGTAAGCAAGATCTGGTCTAGTAACTAACAAATAAATCAGACGACCACCTAGTCTTCTATATTTCTCCACATCATTGAGTAAATCACCTTTTGCCAAAGCAAGGTGATGATTCGTCTCCATTGGAAACTCTACAGGTTTTGCACCTAATAAACATGTTTCCATGATAATATCCAACGCATATTTTCTCTGGCATATGTAGAAACCATGTTTACTACGAGCCACTTCCAAACCTAGAAAGTATTTTAATCTTCCCAAATTTTTCATCTTAAAGCATTGACCCAAGTATGTCTTAAAAATTTTAAGCGCAACTAGTTCATTACCTGCGATAATAAAATCATCAACATACGCCAAAACATTAAGTTTCATCTTACCCTTGATCATAGTAAAGAGAGAATAGTGTGAGTATGATTGATGAAAACCATAGTTCTTCAATGCTGCTGACAATTTTGCAAACCAACACTGAGGAGCTTGTTTTAGACAATATAATGATTTCTTCATCCTACACACAATATTAGGGTTACCTTTGGAGAAACCCGGCGGTATCTTCATATACACCTCTTCCTCCAAATCTGCATGAAGATATGAATTATGTACATCCATCTGATGCATTTACCACTGTTTAATTTCTACAACAGCCAGAAACTTACGAACAGTTGTCATCTTTGCCACTAGCGCAAACGTCTCATCGTAATCTAATCCTTCAACTTGATTATTTCCAAAGATTACTAATCTTTCCTTTAGTCGTACCAACTATCCATTTTCATCATATTTTTCTGTGTAAATCCACTTGCTTCCTAGTGCCTTCTTTCCCGGTGGCAATTCTTTTAATTCCCATATTCCTTGTTCTTCCAGGACTCTTATTTCTTCCGCCATTGCTTTCCTCCATCCTGGATGTTTCATTGATTCTCTGAAACTCAGACCTCGCAGTTATAGGTGCAAGATAATTTTGATGTACTTAGAAAACCTATCACAACTAACATAATATGTCAAAGGATAAGGTGTACCTGAGGAAGATGATTGTGCAGAATGAGTGTGGGGTGGACTATTTTCTCTTACCGTGTGCCTCACAAAACCCTTGAGCCTGCTAGAAGGAATCTTCTGAGGCTTTCCTTTACCCATCTCACCAAGATCACCTTCTGATCTAACTTCAGCCGTGACATCATTACTCCCAGCCACATTCTCTTTAGGCTGTTCTTGAGTGACTTTTTGTAATTCTTCAATTTCACAAGCAGTCTCATCTAGTGATTCATCATTTCTCGGCACTAGTTCTTCTTCTTCCCTTTATTCATCATCACTCCAACACACATCATTACTTGGATGAACACTCTCAACTGTCTAATCAGATATACCGGTTCTATAAGGGAACTGATTCTCATAAAATTCTACATCCCTTGACACCAAAAAAAAATTTGTGTCTAAATCTTATACTTGCCACGCCTTTTTACCAAAAGGATATCCAAGGAATACACACCTCCTACCTCGAATTGCAAACTTATCTCCTTTACTACTTTGATTATGTACATAGCATAAACATCCAAACACCTTCAACTGATTATATGGAGGCTGCTTCCTAAACATAATTTCATATGGAGTTTTGTTGTTTAGAGCAGGTGTAGGCGTACGATTAATCAAGTATACTGCAGTCAGCGCACATTCTCCCCAAAACCTTATTGTCAAACTTGCTTGAAATCCCAAAGCTCTTGCCACATTCATTATATGTTGGTGTTTTCTCTCAACTCTTCCATTCTGGTGAGGTGTACCCACACATGATGTCTCAAAGACTATCCCATTAGTCTTAAAATAGCCACGCAATGCATTAAATTCAGTTCCATTATCACTTCTAACAATTTTGATTTCTTTGTTGAACTGACGTTTTAATAGAGCAACGAAGTTACGAAATATTGATTCAACCTCAGTTTTACTTTGAAGCAAATAAATCCATACACCTCTTGAAAAATCATTTATTATTGTCAGAAAATATTGAGCTCCACATGAGGAGTTATCTTATAAGGACCCCATAAATCTATATGAACCAACTCAAAAATACAACTTGATTTACTCAAACTATTAGCAAAACTACTTCTACGATGTTTTTCTCGCGGACAAATATCACAAGCATCATTATTCTTCTTTATTAACCTACTCACACCCTGTAGATTTTGTAAAACTTTCTCTGAAGGATGTCCCATACGTCGATGCCACAGCTCATATATATTGTCACTTACTGTCAGAACTTCAACTTGAGGCACACCACAGAAAATATATAGTCCACCTTGTCTCTCAGACACTCCAATCATCTTCCTCGTCAACCGGTCCTGTATAAGACATAAATTGTTAGTACATTGGATATTACATCTCATCTCATCAATAAGTTGTGTAACTGAAATTAAGTTATAGGTTATCTGAGGTACGTAAAGCACATTATCAAGTCTCAAACCACCAGGAAGAATAACAGTTCCTATTTTCTCAGACTGCGCATATTTTCCATCCAGCAGTCCAACTGAACATTCCCTGATGTCTCTCACGTTTATCATGTCATCTATTTTACACGTGACATGATTGGTTGCTCCTGTCTCTAAAATCCAGGATGTTTTATGCTTCTTACATTGTAGATGAGAACTGTACTTTCTTGAATTCAAAAATTCAAGCACCTGCTGAACCTGTGTTGCCGTAACTCCTACAAGGCCTGAAGCGTCAGCTGAAGACGCGCCACTAGACTGGTTTGCTGCTGATACGTGCATATTGTGTGCACGGACAGTGTTGCTACTTTGTCCTCTGCCTCCTCTTCCGTTTACAGACCCGGCACCAGCACGGCCTCTCCCACCTGTTCTACCTCCTCTGCCATATCCTGTTCCAGTCTTTGTTCTTTCTTCCCACCATTCAGGGTATCCAATAATCTTAAAACAACCCTCTTTGGAGGGCCCTTGTCTGCTGCAATGTTTGCAGTATTTGGTAGGATCATAAGCGATATTTAGCTGACGATGTTCAGCTTGCACTTTGAATGCTATTATATTCTCTTGCACATCTGTAGACACACCTCCATCTCCAATTCTCAGACGTTCTGAGTTGACAATTGTTTGATATGCCACATCTATTTACGGTAGTGGATCCCTATCTTCTGAAGCGTAAGTTCTTCATCTTATTCCTCTCCCTCGAGCCATCAGTAGCAGCAGGTGAGATTTTCCAACTTTCTCTTCTCTGCGTCGAAACCTTCCCAAACTCTCGATAAACCCTCTATGACTCCTAAGGATGCTTATTTATACGTAATAGCTCACCAAATCTTCACGAAATATTCTCTTTAATCTTCGCTGCATGGTTTCGATATTATTTCCTCATGGCTGCTGATCCCTTCAAATCTCTTCGTACGCGTCTAATTTTGTTACCAAAAGTTCCAAAGATATACTGGAATCAAATAACAGAAGATATATTCCCTTAATCCTCCACATATTCTCCATAAATTCCTCCACGAAAAACCTGTGAAAACAGCTTCTCTGTTTTGCTGAGAACAAAACTTCCAGCCCAATAATCCGACCCAAATTTGAGTTTGCTGTGAACAAGTTTCCCGCCGGCAGAATAAGCCGGAATCTTGTTCAATCCTTAAATCCATCGTTCTAGCCCAACTGGATCAAAACCAACATATACATCATCCCTGTATAGCCCGTAGGAGTAAACCCAATTAATTTCAGCCATTGAATCGACCTGAAACATCCTCAAAATTCAAACCCTAATTCTGGCAGTTTCAAAATTAATTTTCCCGCCAAAACTGTTCTTGGTGTTTTGATCAATTCCTGATTATCCAGCCAATTCTAACTGAATCTGAGACCATTATTATCACTGTTAAGCTCAGTGGAAGATTCCCAATGATTTTTAGCTGTTTGATCTCACTCTAAGTCCTCCAAAATCCTAACCCTAATTTGACAGCACTATTAACCCATTTTCCCTCCAAAATTCAAATATTTGAAATGTTGAAGATGGTGTCCCCCAATTCAGTTTGGGTGTCTGATAGACGCATTTATGTGTCTAATATAGCCAAATTGTATATAGTGTTAGATCCCATTTTCGTACTTATTATGGTGTTTTATTTATTTGTAGGTGTTTCCCCGAAAATAAGGTTTTGCGGCGAAATTGGCTAAAAATGCGGCGTTTAGAGCTCCGTCAATAGTGTACCGGAAGTACCCCAGAAGTGCACCGGAAGTACCCTGGAAATGTCCCGGAGGAACCCCGAAAAAGTGCGGAAAACGCCCCAGAAAAATCGCTAAAGGAACCCAAGAAAATTTGATAAAGGCACACATCATTTGGATAAGGGCACCTCTGGATATCCCTGTTGCTAAAGGCACCCAAATTTTCTATTAGGGGCACCCTTTTCTTATTCAAATTTTCAAACTCTATTTTAGCGGGAAAATGCATGCAAGAACTGGTAATATTTCATTTCGATTTTTGATGGGCTTCTGAAGAGATTCAATCACTGAAATGGATTGGGATAGGCCTGGTTAGTCTAAACATACCATATGCAAGTGTTAGAATTGGAAAACTTGGGCCAAACAATCCGTTAGAGAAGGTCAAAGTTTAAACATGGGAGCTATCTTCACGGGTCTGCTGTGGAGAAATATTTGGAAATTATGTGGAGAATCTTGGAAAATATCTTCTGTTATTCGATTCCAGTGTATCTTGGGAACGTTTGGTAACAAAATATTACACGTACGAAGAGATTTGAAGGGATCAGAAGCGATGAGGACATATTATCGAAACCATGCAGCGAGTGATAAAAGAAGATATTCGGGATTAAACCAAGAGATTTTTGGTGCCTGTCGAGTATAAAAAGGCCTGTGGGAGTTCAGAGAAGGGGGATTGAGGGTTTGGGGATGAAAGAACGCAGATAAAAGAAGTTGGGAAAATCTCACCTGCTGTTGTTGCTGGCTCGAAGGAGAGGAAGAAGATGAAGAACTGACGCTTCAGAAGCGTCGTTCTTCAACAGCGCAAGCAACAATTTCGCTGTGTCGCTGTTTACAACGCTAAGGTTCTGTTGCTTTTTCCTACATTAAATTTCTCTTTTATACAGCGAACTATAACGCTTATATCCGTTGCAAATCTCTATTTAGCATTTTCTCATCTTTTAATCAATCTTTTGAGCATCATTAATGTATTTTGAGAACATGATTAATATGAGAGGCTAAATCCCAACACTGGGATGATGCAGGAAGCCATATTTCACGCATATAAAAGTTATATTTAATTCTTTTTATGACTTCTTGCATTTTTATTAATTGTTTTAAGATTTTTCTTAATTGATTGTCATTTCTTTTGATGGTTTATGCTTGGTCTTAGTACTTTTGATATGCCATGCTTTCGATTTACAATTAATATTCTAAAAATCTACCTTGGTAAGAATCAGAGTCGATATTTTTATTTGAGCTATAATTGTTTTTAGGGAATAAATATATTAATTATATGAATAATCATGTTGGAATCCTGAGTCCCAGTAACTCTTGATCCTGTGACAATTTTTGTATATATTTTTTAAAAAAAATCTTTTCAAGTCCGAGAAACGAAACCCATATTTACCGCCAATCTTAATACTACAAGAAAATGGCGCCGCCGACGCGAACTTGTATATAGATTTATTTTTATTTTTTTTAGGTTTATTTTTTTTTTTATTATTTGTTCCTTTTTACTTTGTTTTTTTGTCTTTGATTTGCAGGTTTGAAGCGGAGTGCTAAAGACTTTGAGAAAAAAAGGGCTTAAAGCGAAAAGAAAATAAAAGAGGACAAATAAAATTTTAGGATTTAATTTAATTTTTAATTTTTTTAGATATTTTTATTTTCATTTTTTTAGAATTGTAATAGAAAATTTTGTAATTTTTCTTTTTGTACTTTATTTTAGGACTTTGAACTTTAAACTTGGACATTATTTTTTTTAAACCCTACGTAAAGGTATTATTATTAAAAAAAAATATTATATAAACTGTGTGCAGAGAAGGAGGGTGATTACAATATCACCTCGGCCCCTCGGTTTCACAAACGGCATAGGAGTCGTGGCCCGAGTCAACGACAATGGTTTATCCCCCGTCTGGTACGGGAGGTAAGTCCAATCGAAACACTCGCGAATCTCCTGTAAGCGAGTTACTGTATTCCTTAAGGTGATTCATTGATTGAGGACGAATTTGGACTGTTTTTAAATTCCTAGTAAAGGGCAAGGCCTGACCCATACAAGATAAGGCCTGATCCATACAAGATAAGCCTGAAAAAAACAATCCATAGTAAATACTACCAGTACTTATTATCTGGTTAGATACATTACTCACCAAGAACTCTCCATACTCTTCATCATCTCCAGCATCAAATTTACGTTTAGTATGCAACAATTGTAAAACCAATGGTCTTCTTGTATAAATATCAGAACCTCTGCATAGAAAATCTCTACCAACATGAGCATCTAGAACACTTGATTTACCACTATTTTGACTTCTAATAACAGCAACTTGTGGTAATTCAATCGGTGATGAACTTCCTTACTGTGCAAATATATCATATAGTTTATTCACAATTAGGATTACTGAATGAACCAACGATGATGATGATGCCGTTGGTTGTTGTTATCACTAGTACAACTATGGGTTTTGGTCACGGCTGTCCCTGTCACGGTCAAACTAATATACGTGACTAAAACTGGGTTAGTCCCGCAAAAGTACATATCCGAGACCACTGCTCATCTCTCTGGACACGGTGATATATCAACACGTGTCTATTAACAGTATATCTATTTTTATGAGACGCGATTGCAGGATTAGTGTTCCCAACCTAACTTGTTCCACTTCCACGATCGACTGCAGTACTCCAATTCCTGCTTTATCTCCTTCTTTCTCGCTTCAAGCCAGATAACAATTTTGATGATGGATTTGAAGAGATTACAACTGCAATTTCTTTTCTCTCTCTTAGGTTAATTAAGAAAAAATAAATAAAACCCTTCAATAAAATTCCCTTCCTCTTTCTCTTTTCTTTACGGTGAGACAACAATTTTAGATATTTAATGAAAGTGAAGGCGAAAACACCTCACAAGGTATTACATGGTCTTCTTCTGGTAAAATCGTTCCTTTTTATTTTTGTTTTGTATTGATCAAGCTGCTTTGTCTTTTATTTTATCAACAAGGAATGCTTGAAATTTCAGTTTAGATTGGTTAATTGTGAAATCTCTTTCGTTCTCCATAACTTATTTAAGAGGGTAAGCCCCTGATTTTCCTCCGTCTTCTAGATGTAAATTATTTCTTACTATTTCATAGATTTACATTTCTAGGTTTTGATGTTACAGTTTTAATTTTTTTTTTCTGCCTACAACATCAGCTTATGGCGCTCTTCATTTTAGCAGTCAAAGATTAAGTCTGTAATATAAATGTACTCTTGTTTGATCTTTAGGATTTCAATTTGAGATTTCTTTGGAAGAACCCAAAATTAGATTATATTTTGACACAAAATTTAGATTATGTTACTTAACGCTTGTTTTATAGAGAGATTGGATTAAAATATACAGTAGCACTTAATGATGTGCTAATTTTTTTATGTTTACTGCTCCACTATGGAATTGGAATTTTGGGTTAGAGTTTCTATTAGGGACTCCTAGTACGACCACTTGCTAAGCTTTAGATGTAGAGAATATTTAACATGGGCATTTGGAGTGGATTACTGGCTCTAGTAGCTTGTTCTTTGTTTTCTCTTACACCAAATGTGTAAAATGATGTTGAAGTGGGGAATAAAATGGGTACATTGTACTGAATTGGCACTTGCCTTCTTTTGCTTTTGCTTTTTTTTTCCATTTGTTTTTATTCAGTATTTGTTGGTTTTGTTCTTCTTGTTTTTTTTTCGGGTTTAAATATTTTATCTTGATTTCAACAATGAGGAGTGAATGTACAGTCTTGCGTTTCAGACTTCATAAAAATGAGTTTTTATTGGTTCATCCTCGAAGGTGATTCGTTACAAGTTTGTCTGTCAAGACTCAAGATGTTTTCGGAGATGGCATGATTGTCTTGGCCATCGACTGTATTTTTTTTTTCCAATCCGCAAAATTATTCCTTACATAATTATTCTTTAAACAACTAAATAGTATAAATTTTTGACTTTTTTTGTTCTTGCAGACTCAAAGTCGTGAGCCTGTTGCAGCCAAACATGTAGCACACCTTGTGCAAACCTTGTTCTTTCTTAAAATCCCACTTGGATACTGCAATGAAGTCCTAGTGTCCTACCCATTTTTACATATGATGATATTGTTAGTTGACCCAGATGAAAGTTTATACATTTGATTTCATTACTACACGCTTCATGAAGATTTAACCTCTCTTTACTTGATAGTTGAGTGATAATCTGAAATTGTTATCTAGATTTTCAGGGTCCATAAATGTTGAACTAGGAACTTCCCCAGCTTACTGCGTGGTCAGAAGTGAACTCCAGAGGTAAATTGTTGTCTGTTATCTGTTAGGAACTTGTGGATATAAAGTTGTTGCTTCTGACAAGTTCTTTGACATTCAAATCTTGTGTACAACATCCAAATCTCGGGTAAATGGTTCGTTGGCATCCATCTAAGTTGTTTCACTAGTATTCAAGAACTCTCATATTAATTTTTGGTAGGGAAACACCGTTCTTTATATTTGTGAGTTTATTTTCTTGCAATGCATCAGTACTTCTCAGTTTCAATATTAAACACTTCCTTTTCTTGCTAATTATAAATTTCCTTACTTAACATATCATGGATATTTCTTGGATTTTCTCCTTATATAGTTTTTTAAAATATTGGTGACTATATTATTATTGTGGTGAAACAATGCATGGAAATAGGATGGACCCTGTCCAACAACATCTTGTCATATGGACCTGATGGTAGCGAACTTTCTTTCTTTGTTCATTCAGTAATACTTTTATGTTTCTGTATTTGCTCTTTGATAACTTCTTTTATGGCAGTGGTAAATTAACTTTCAAGGCACTGATGGAGTCTGCGGCACAGTCATTTGTAAATAATGGTGAGAAATACAAAGATGAAAAACAAGAGGCATTTCTTACTTCACTAGAACTTGGTATGCGTCATGGATAAATAAAAATTTCAAACCTTCACTCCACCTCCTTTCGATTATGTGTGTATCTCTTATTGTGTTCTTTGCATTTCGTCAATTAGTTCTACTTCTTTCGTATTTGACTTCCGATGTAATTTTGATCACTTTCTATGATTAATGTCTAGTTCTGTGGTGTTTGGATCCCATTTCACAATATAATTTGAAGTTGCTAAAATAATAATATGTTAGAGGGTCGAATGAAATATACCTTGGCCTTCTTACTCAATAAGAAAAAGATGAAGTTAGATTTTGCGTTTTTCACCTCCTTTTTATACTAGTTTCAATTTCAAATTCCTAATGCTGAACATTCTGATGTTTCTTTTGGATTTGGGTGCTGGTGGCTGAGTGAATTGTGCTTGTGAAGGTGGTGATCAGAAATACTGATATATGCATAAGCTTCATGTGCGCACCAAGTATTGCACAATTTTGGTGTATTAGCATGCAACTGATGGTCGACGCAGTCATCCAGGACTCAGACATGCTTATTCCTTTGGATGGTAAGTTTCTATATGATTTCTTATTGGTGGGAACCATTCTAGACACTCTTGTGAGGACATTGGTTACTTTTTCCTTGGCTTGTTTCTGTATCTAATTGTTGCCGAGTCTCAGTTGTGAGGTCGGAGTAGCTCTAATGCTTGATTTTTTCTGAATCATATGAAAATTATTCTCCACCATACATTTAAAATTAACAGACATTTTAGTATTGTTTAATATAAAAATATATTTTTTTGCAAGGCATGACTCTCACCAGAGTAATTTGGGCAGATTGTTCCCGTTAGTGTACAAGGGATGACAGAAGATTGCTAGCAGTGACTTATCACTCTCCCATGTGAAATAATATATTCGAGATCCGAAAAATGGCAACACATGCACTTCAGCAATATAAGATCTTACACTGTATTGAACTTTACATTTAGTTTTATTTTTATTTTCTTTTCTTTCGCAGCCAAGCGACATTCTAGCAAAAGAGTTCGGATGAGTTAACTTTGTTGTGGTGTGGGTGCGTCATCCATCTTCAGTAACGGGACCTGGAGTATGCAGGCAATGGAAGTGCAGTTCTCCCAAAAATTTGTTAGAGGCTGTCCTTCCAATTCTTTTATGCAAATGCGCTTATATGGTTTCATACTTGCTGACCATATTGATATTACACTAGTACAATAAGGGGTTTTAGTCACGGTTGACCTTGTCACGGTTTTATGTAAACACGTGACCAAAATTGAGTTCGTCTCGGGGATATAAAGGTCCGGGACTATTTACGATATCTTTAGTCCCGGCATTCATTTTAGCCGAGACACTAGATTTCTAGATACTTAATAGACCCGGTTTTACAAACGTACTTATCTCCAGAGACGTGTAAATTGGGCAGTATTTAATTGATAGCCGAGATAGTAAATTGGACACGTATTTATCTCCAGAGACGTGTTGTGGATTTAGGACCTTGGAAGATGAAGCACAACTCCCGTTTCTAAACCTAATTTCTCCCCTGCTATCAATCCCATTCTCCCCTGTTGCCAAATTTCAATTCGAAATCAAAACCCATTCTCCCCTGTTATCAATCCCTAACTAATTTATCCATTCAGCTAATTCTACCGAAGATTTTATTGATCGATGAGATCTCACGGAGATTTTTTATTGGACACGGCTTACATTAAACCGTGTCTGATGCAACTGTTTAATACCCGCGCCTATGATGTACCCATTTCAAATTTACTGCCAATTTTGGTATCCCACGATCAACACCACTCCACTCCCTATTTTCTCTCCATCATTTCCTTTTTTGAAACTGCAGCAGTTTTGAAGAGATTACGTGAAGCCAACTGCAAGTTGTTTTCTCTATCTGATGTTAATCAAGCAAAATCCTTCCATTTCCCTGAAACTAATATATTGAAAGGTGAAAGCGTAAACAGTTGATTACAAGGTATTCCCCTCCTAAAATCAAATCTTTCTCTTATATTTGTCTTGGGATCATTCTCCGAATTCGGTATCTTATACTACTCCGATCAATGGGCCATGCATACAAGGTGCTTGGTGAAATGTCAAATAATGGGATACTGCCTGATTCTCACACTTTCAGTATTTTAGAAAGAAAAGATTAAGTGTTGTTACCTTTGGTTTTGCGTTTCTTTATTTGTTGTCTTTTATATCTGTTGCATCTCTTTCCTTTTAGTTGTTTTTATAGGATTAGAGTAAGTAACTAAGGGGCTAGTGATATCAGGTGTCAGGGAGACCTCTGCATTGACCACAATTAAAGAAGAAAAGGAAGACAGGGTCTGTAGTGCATACTCTAAGCTGTTGCAGGACGTGAATTTCGTACCAGTTTAAGTTGAATTCTTCATTTGATTGCTAAATGGCTTGAATGGTTATGATATTTGGTATAGTGAAAGTGCTTCATTTTAACAAATACTAGCCGGTCTCTCGTTAGTTAACCACATTTTTTCATGCTAAAATTGAATAGAAATCTATTTTCATTAGTAATAGCAAATACTAGCCGATCTCTCATTAGTAATAGCACCTTGGATATGTTTGTAATTTTTTATTATTGTCTTTACTAGTAATCTCGAACTTCAGATATTATCTGTTCTTGGATATGTTTGTAATTTTTTGCTCCTAGCAGCTTATATATTATCTATTCTTGCAGCTCATTTCATGGATACTTCAGACACGGAGTCTGATGGCGGGCTTCAAGAGTATTCAGATTCCCACAGCGAACAGCAGTCAGTTTCCCACAGCGAACAATCAGGTTTGTTGTTTAAGTGTTTTCTTGCAGTATACATGGTTGATTGGACCAAAAAAAATTGATAATATAAAGCTCCTTAAGGTTGTACCGCGCCAAACACTTATTAATTCGTTTTTCTTTTCTGTTTTGTTTGATCTCAAGTTTCAAGTGAAGATAACGTGGATGCAAATAAAGGAAAGCGGGGTAAGACAAGATTACCAAAGCTTTTAAGGGATACTAATGGTGAAAGGCGGACTGTTACTTATGATGAAGCCAACCAAGCAACCGGTAAAAATGGTTGCTTGCTCTCAAGTTACATAGGCAGCGAAGTTGGTCCAAGTCTTGGACTGAAGTATACCTGTTGGAAAGAAGTTCCACCTGTAGTGAAGAAAAAGTTATGGGAGGACGTAACGGTATGTATTAATTAATGAAATGCCCAATGTTAATCCCTACCAATGTTTTATATATATATATATCACTTAGTCGATGTTTATTTACCTCCAGTTTAAGTTTGATCTCGACGAATCAAAGAGGAAAGATGTATTGAGACAATTTTCTGACTTGTGGCGAGGATGGAGGAAACGAACTGCTGCAAAGCATGTTACCCCATTCGAAAAAAGCCGAAAAAAGCTTAAGAATGTTCCTTCAGATTTAAGAGGTTTTGTAGAACAAGAAGAATGGAAAGAGTTTGTAAAACGGAGATTGAGCGACAAAGGCAAGGTATGTCAATTGAGCTAAACAAGATTGGGTCGAGAATTATTTTGTTACTATATAGAGTTAATACATTTTTAATTTTCAGGAGTTGTCTGAAATTGGCAGAACGGTACAAGCTCACCACAAATATCCGCATAGGATGGGACGAAGGACCTATGCTGGATTAAAGGACAAACTGGTTTGCATTCATAAGTGTTTTTTTGTTTTTTTTTTTAATTTGTGAAGTTAAATGTTGAAATTAATTGCTGAGAGAGCTCGTGTATACATTCTCATTTTTTTTCCTTCTGTTTTTTACTTGAGTTCGCTATCTGCTTCCAAAGTTTCTAACTTCAATTTTGTTGTGTTCTGTCAACATAAGCTTTTAGATGAAATATAGTGTTATACAACATAAGCATCATACTGATATTAATGTATTTGTTGTACAGAAAAGAGAAGGAAAGTGGACAAGTGATTCACCCCCTCCACGAGAATTATTATGGATACTTGCACGCCAAAATGAAAATGGGGAGTATAAGACTGATGAGATTGGTGAAGTTGCTGCTCAAATTGTAAGATAGACAACTTCAATTTAATTATACACAAGTTCTATTTCAAAATAAGTAGATATCCAGTTTAACTCTTTATGTGTGCAAAATTTTGGTTTTGTAACAGGATGACTGCTCGAAAAAGATCAAAGAGGGTACAATTGTCTGTGAAGGTAAGACAGATGCCCTTGTAAAGATTTTGGGTGAAGAACATGGTGGAAGAGTAAGGGCTGCAGGTACAAGAGTGACCCATAGTCAGTATTTTGACACTCCTCGACAACGTGGATCATCAAATAAAGATAATCTGAATAAAATCAGAGAACTGGAAGAGCAACTAAGAGTGAAAGATGTGCAAGCAAGAATAAGTGAAGAGAACTTGAGAAAAGAATTCCAACAACAATTGGAGGAACAGTCACTAGACACAGAGAGAAAATTGCAGAAACAATTCCTTCAGTTCAAAGAATTATTGGGCAAATCCCAATATGATACGATTCAGCCACCTATGATGTCCTCAGAAAATGTCCCTGCCTTAGTGAGTTGTTTTTTTATTTTATATTTCTAATTAAATAGAAATATAGATAGTATGCTGAACATTGAAAGTTATGAAGAAGTAAATACAAGTTAATATTTGTTATGATGAAGTTAATTGTGGTATCATGAACCCGGATGAATTGGGTTAATCTGGTTTGATCATTTTTGAACACCTTAATGGAAATGGCATTGCAAATTTTTCAGGGTGCTGAGGATAAGGACTTAGCTGAAACTTGGGGGGAAGCTGTTCACGATCCGAAAGGAAAGGCCCAAAATATTCGGGTTTGTCAAAATTTGAACTTTAGACATATACTTATTGTTCTTGTGTACGAATACCTTTGTCGTAATCGAGTTGCAGTAACCAATCAGGATATATTGAGAATGATAAATTTTTTTTCGTTGGATATCAATTTTTTAGAGACATAATGGGGCCAAAAGCTCTAAACTGGATGCTAGAAAGACGTCTCAAGAATTGAACAGTACATCTATCCCGGCCTCTCTTAAAGCGCCCGCCCAAGTGAGTGTTTTGTTCGGTTTCTTTTCTACATTTTTTATCCTCAAATGTTTGGAATCTTGTACCTAATTATGATATGGTGATAAATCATAGTTTATTTTGGTTATCCTGATTTTGTTACTCATTTAATTTATCTAGGTACCTAATACGATGCTGTCCTCAAAAAAAGTGGTTGCACAGGTGAGTTGTTTAATTTGTTAGAAATCAAACCAGATTAATTGATTATGCAGGACATTCATATGTTATTATATGACGTCTGCAGCCACCAACAGGACCACCTCATCCGCCTTCTAACAGGGTAAGTTTCTTAATCTAAAGACCCCCTACTAATGGCGTTCTCATCTGAAACTAGATAACTCCAAATATAATTTTATATTTGTCATGTAGAGACATCCGTGTGAATTGTACGACAAAATCAGCAGGGTTGTTGCGCTGGGACATGTTATTCACAGCGACTCAAAAATGATTCATGGAAAAAAAATGTGTGATGATTGTTTGCGTGTGTCGGTGGATTTTGTGGAGATAAAAACTGCAATACTTCCATATCCATCTGGTGATATTGTTACTGTGTATGATGCCCGTGAAAGTGTTGTTCAATGGCCAAAACACTTGGTGGTCCTTGTCGGAAATGTATTTTAATCTCTATTTTTTTTCAATTATGAAATCATTTACAGCGTAGTTTAATATCTCTTTTAGGTGTTGGTCGTCTTGTACTTGAACTTTTTTATTGCAGGGGCGAACGAGATTGGATGCATTTGATGAATTTGTTAAGAGAGCAAAAGAAGTGTTCAGAAGCAGGGCTGCGATCAAAGTTGAGTTGCATCGCGATGTGTTTGGTCAAACTGTAGATGTGCCTATACATATGGCACTAGAAGATATTGAGTTTGTTTGCACGTCTCAGAAACTTACGAACAATGCTATAGTCTTATTCATCCGGTAAGTCTCTGTTGATTGTTGCTTTCATAAATAATTACTTCTTTTTGACTAGCTAATGGTATGCTATTGGAACTCGTGTTTTTATTTGTTCCTAGATTTTTGTATGAAAAATTGGATGGCGATGCACGCAAAACCAAGTTCGGATTTATGAATCCAGCGGCAGTTCACTTTTCAGTCAATAAAACAGAACTCGTGAAAAGTTTATTAAATAGACTGAAAGATTCAGTGCCGAGTCGAAAATACATATTTATTCCTTGTCATACAGGGTAAGCGGAAGATGCATTGCATTATTCATCTCGAATTTAGATATATTTTTTTCTTCAGAATTTAACCTTAATTTGCATATCAAGTAAAAAAAACTATTAGAGATAGGGTATCCTTGTTTTTTTTTGAAGCATAGTTAAGGTATTCTTTGATATCATCTGGTGTTGCTGACATTGCTTTTGCATACATGCATATACTAACTTATTCTCTGTTCACTTTGTAGAATTCATTGGGTACTAAGTGTATTTTTCGATGGGGTATTTTATTACTTAAATTCGTTGGATGAGAAATGTAGATACAAACTAGAGGAGCAAATGAGCACGTAAGTTGATTTTGGGTTTGAACTTTTTTGTATGCATAGAAGGAAAAATGCTTAAACTCATGGCACTTCCATTGAAGGATTTGTGAAACTAGTATCCAGTTTTTAATAAATATATCTCTTTGTTCTTCACCAGTGTTTCAAAAGCTTTAAGAAAATTAGGTGTCAAGCGATCTGAAGAGAAAGTATTCTGGGTGGACGTGAAGGTAAGAAAAAGAAACTTAAGATTAATACCATTATTTTACCATTATTTTGTTAACTCTTAAAGAGTATGTTTCAAATACGTAGAATTGATACATGCAGCACAACCCTAAACAAAAAGGAGATTGGGAGTGTGGATTTTTTGTGATGCTATATATGAAGCACATTATAGAAAGTTATGACACTTAAATGAGGAACCCTAAGGAGGTAGTGATTCAACTTCTTCATGCAGCTCAATATGTTTCCACGATGTGATACTAAATTTTTTTTTTAACAGAGCTTACATGTGTTTGAACTCTTTGACTGCAGATGTTTAAGTCGGGGATGAACTATGGTGCGACAGAAATTGATGAAATCAAAAGGGAGTGGATGGATTATATTTCACCAATTCTTGAGAAGTATGAGAAAACAATTTGATGTTTTTTCACCAATTCTTAAGAAGTATTGAGAAAAAAATTGTTGTTTAGTTTGAATTAATTAACTTAATGACGTTTTAAATACTGTCTTCCCTAGCTCCTTATTTTAGTTTGAACTTTAAAGGATTGGTGCAGCTATGATGCAAATGGTGTTCCTAAGTCTTAACTGTCTGATATTGTGTTCATTTTTCTTCTCTCTTCTTTTTGTTTTAATTTTAATCTAAATTTATAATGCAAATGGTGCTCATAATTCATTTTGAATAGGATATCCTTCACTGCGCATGAGAGAAACTTTAAAAGGGGGATCTGTGTGAAGGAAAACTTAACAGGTTTCCGTGATTACTTAAACCAAAGATAGATTCTGACAACATGTGTTTCGATCACATGTGAGGCATGTACTAATTGAGTGAGAATATTTTTGGTCAAAGTGCTCAATTTTGGGAGCATGGAATTGAGTGTGAGTTATTGCTAAATGGCAAAACAAAATAAAGATAAGACTTTTTAGATAATTAACATATTTCAATACATACAAATCAAAATAGGGATCACATGTTCACTTACAAGAATAACAAAAACATTAAAATGCAAGATAATTAAGACCCTAATACAAATAAGGACATCTATAAGTATATCGCGAAGGGAAAGAACAATAAACCGTAATGATATCCAATTTCTTTTTATGTATAAGGGAGAGATGATGTTATGTTGGCAAGTAAATTCTGACCATTTAATCTGATTATATTCTTCTTCGATAAGAGATGCTCCTAAAATAAAGGAGTAGTTTTCGAATAAACTTGTCGATCCACACGAACGCAGATGCCGATAGAAAAAGACGTCATAATGAATCGTCGATGTTTTTATTCGAGAATAGCAAGCCATGAACCAACCATTATGATATGAAAAACTCTCCCCATAACGACGAAGAAAATCGCCCCAAAACGGCGAAGAAATATGTCAAAAACACGAAAAGTGATGTAAACGCATCTTATTCAGTTACCTACTACTACCAAAAACTTGAAAAGAAAAAGAATCTTTGCTCAAATCTAGCCCAAAGGGAACAAATTTGTGCAAAACGGTTCTAGGGTTGTTTTTTATAAAGGGAAGAGAAAGAGAGAAAAGAGAAAAAAATATCAAGGTCTTATTAACACCTTTTATTTAAATTTAGAGACAAAAGATGATTTAGATTTTAGACTGAAGACCCAGGGTTATGAAGAAAGTCTAGATCAGACTTTCTACTTTACCCCCACTTAGTCATGTCATTTTTCTATATGACCTTCATCCTTGCATTGGATATGAAAATTTGGTGAAAAAGATATTAAATCCTATATGTCATGCTTTTTTAAAACCTTGGCCCGTTGCATTGGAGATTCTCTAGCTAAGTTTATGTTTTGGGTTATATTGTCCAAGTTTTGAATCACTTGATGACTTTGGGTGAATAACCATATCTCCGGTCAAATGTAGGTTTCGGGTTATGAGGAAATGCTTGAGATAGAAAATGGATTTCGGGTCACATTACTTAAAGTTTGTATTGCATGGATGATTATGGGTCACAAGTTTCGAGTCTGTGATAGGTTTCAAAGGACTTCTTCCTTCTTCTTTTTTGGTGAGAAAGTTACCTTAGATTTAACGAAGCGGAGGGTTCATTAAGGGTTCATTAAGACTTCTTCCAGTTAAGGATTCCTTCCTAACAAGACTATCCAAAAAATAAGGAAAGGAGATCCAAATATCCTTGACACAGTATTTTCTAGCCCGACGTGCAAGTCGGTCTGCTAGATTGTTTTTTAACACGTCTTATAGTAATACACACAATTTTAAAAGAATGACAACTAGAAAGCAAATTCCGACAGTCTTCAAGAAGATCACTTCTTTAAGAATTTTAACATCTTTATTCACTTTTTTAATCAATAAAGGGGAGCAATATAAGTGTTAATCATTCTTTTAGCATCCGTAATAACTTTATTCAAATCTGTATAGTAATACTCTTGAAGATTACATCATACTTTAACTTCCAAATGAACCACATAACAATAGTACACATACTTGGCCAACTAATAGCAAAAGGGGATATGCCAAGGGTATGATCATGCCAGTAAAGAAATAACTCATCAATCTAATCTAGATCAGTAGTAACTATGATTATGATATGTATTTTTTTATCAATTGATTGGTCATCCAATGGCTCTTATATGCCAATTAGAAGATTATATCAGCCGTAATGGCGTTTCCATTGATTGCTTTCATCACAGATATGTCATCAGTAACATTTTTTTAAAAGCGGCCATGATTCTATGATTTTCTGAAGGTACATGGCTAACAAGAAGTGATCGTGATAGCGATGATTTGGGGATATTATTCCCTTCTGGGACACTTTACTCTTAAAGAATAAGAAAAATTAAATAGGGCATATTATTCTCCTCCGAGAAATTTTAATCTTAATGTAGAAGACAAATTCAAATGGCAGGAATTTATTTCACATGCCATATTTCAAATACCAGTTTCATCTATAAAACAAGATATATGTAAATTTTTATTGTTCCCATCTTTGAAGTATTTGGAATTGATGTATTCAATTTTGACATATTAATGAAATCAAGAGGTTTCCTTCCCCCATTTTTAGTATGAGGCTACATTATTTTATCTCTTTGACTAAGGTTCACCCTAATCGACTGAATTCTAATAACTTCTTTTGAAGTCAATGATGAGTTTAATAAAAGAAACTCTATGGCTGTGTTTGATAGGAGTTAATTCCATGGAATTAGCCATCTTTCCATGGAAATAGCATGTTTTCCGCCGTTTGGTCAAAAATTTATTTCCATGGAATTCCAATAAAAGCGTAACCTAAGGTATTTTTTAAACTCAATTCCGTGAAATTTCATGAAAAGTCTTTCCTTGCCTCCTCCGGGAAACTGATTTCATGGAAACACTTTCCATGGAATTGTTTCCTTTCTCTGTTATCAAACACATCCTATAAATTCTAGGAATTTTTATTGAGTTACCAAACACACAAAAAATTACATGAATCCAAAATTTATAATCCCATAGGATTATTAGTTCCTAAAAACAGTGAATTCTGAAACAAACCAACCATAAATTTATTGTTGTTTAGAGACCTTACTCTTCAACCAATATTTATGCCTTAATATTTTGGATTACAAGTGGGATTTTGTGCATGGTGTGAGAATTTTTATTTTTGCCAAAATGTCCCATGAAATACTTATACACGTGCTCGTTCTAATGTAAACTGCATAATACTTATATTCTCTTTCCATTTATTTTATTTTATTTCTTTTATTAGGAGAGAATTCATCGTGGTGATTAATGTATTCTCAATCCTCCCCGTTATACCCTGTAATGGCGGGATCGAAGAATCTAGAAGGCACCTCCCCCAGTTTCCCCACTAATTTTAGTTTAACTTAATATTCGTTTCCTATTTCTTCATCTTAGAAACATCCTGTTTCGAGTACTGGAATTACTCGAATTCGTATGGTGATAGTATTGGGTTTTTTTAATTTTACAGTGAAATCGTCTCCATTGTAACTTCCGTCAACAAGGTAATCTCTAAATCTTCAATCTAACTCATCTTTTCTTTTAGATCTGACTTATTTCTAACCCTTTATTAGATTTACTTTTCTTAAGTTTTAAATTTGAGTTTTTGGTTATCTAATTTTGTGTTTTTGTTTACTCATTGTTAGGGTTTTCCTACTTTATTGTAGGGTCGTGAATCCCCTTAAATGTGCTTGAGAAGAAGAGACATAAGCTCTTAATCATTCCCCTAACTCATCATTTTTTTAAGGTATGCGTTCATAACTTATTTTTTTTTCTAGAAAAATGTTGAAATTTATTGCTGAGAGAGCTTGTGTATACATGATTCTCATTTTTTTTTTCTGTTTTTTACTAGAGATTGGTATCTCCTTCAGAAATTTCTAACTTCAGTTTTGTTTTTTTCTCTGTTGATATAAGATTTTAGATGAAACATAGTATTATTCAACATAAGCATCATACTGATATTAATGTATTTGTTGTTCAGAAAAGGGAAAGAAAGAAAACAGGTGATGCACCCCCTCCACGAGAATTAAAATTGGGATACTTGCACGCCAAAATGAAAGTTGGGAATATCAAACCGATGAAATTCGTGTTTGAACAAAGTAAGTAGTTATCCTAATTTGTAATGTGTGCAAAATTTTGGTTTTGTGACAGGATGACTGCTCAAAACAGATCAAAGAGGGTACAATTGTCTGTGAAGCTAATACAGATGCCCTTGTAAATATTTTGGGTGCAGAACGTCCTGGAGAGTAAGGACCGCAGGTAGAAAAGTGACCCAAAGTTTGCTTTACTTTTCTAAAATTTTAATATTTGTGATTTTGTTTATCTAATTTGGGTGTTTGTTTGGTGATTGTTAGGGTTTTGTCCTACAACATTCATTTACACAGAATCTACGAGAATAAACTTGATAAGAAGGGGCATTAGCTCAAGCATTCAGAATGGACAAAATTTGGATGAGAATGGATAGATTATCACCCGAATACAGAGCAGGAGTTAACGATTTTATCAAAGTTGCTACTCAAGATGCACGGAGAAGGAAACTAAAGAAAATCTTTTGTCCATGTGAAATATGTGTTAACCATTGTCGTAAAACTGAAAGCGAAGTAAGATATGATTTGTTCCGCTATGGTATTGACCAGAGCTATACTTGTTGGACTAAACATGGAGAGAATCTTCATGCTCCTCATGCTAGTAGCTGTACTGTTAATTTTGAAACTCATACTTCTACAGAACATGAGTTTGAAGAGGGGCCATTGGGTAATATTCCAGACAGTACTATAGATGATGCTCCAGATTATGTTGCAGAGGCAACAAAGATGGTCGACGCGATACTAGAGGACTTTCCAGGTGATCGTAGAAAGTTTGAGAAGTTAATAGAGGATGCTAAGAAGCCTTTATTTCCAGGAGACTCGAAACTTACCAAGCTGTCGGCAATAATCAAGCTGTACAACTTGAAAGCGAAGCATGGAGTATCAGACAAGTTTTTTGGTGAGCTTTTAGATTTGTTGAAGAACGAGATGCTTCCTGATGGTAATGAAATTCCTTCTTCTACATATGAAGCTAAGAAATCCATTAATCCGTTAGGGTTGAACTATGTGAAGATACATGTATGTCCTAATGATTGCATACTATATAGGAAAGATCATGAAAAGAAAGAAGTATGCCCAACATGTGGGGAATCAAGATGGAAAAAGGATAAGATAACATTGAAGGAGTGCAAGGGGGTGCCTGTAAATGTTTTGTGGTATTTACCGATCATTCCACGACTGAAACGTTTATTTTTGGTGAAGTACATAGCAAGAAAATTGATATGGCATGATCGTGATAGAAACAAAGATGGGTTGCTGCGTCATCCAGCAGATGCTGAAGCATGGAAGGCGATTGATGAAAGATACCCTGATTTTGCTGAGGATCCTAGAAATATTCGCTTAGGAGTGTCAGCTGATGGAGTGAATCCATTTTGTGGTAAGAAGAAAAGTTATAGTTTCTGGCCTATCCTAACAGTGGTTTACAACCTTCCCCCATCGTTATGCATGAAGAGAAAATTCATGATGCTTACAATGTTAATTCAAGGACCAAAAGAACCAGGCAATGACATCGACGTTTTTTAGCTCCGTTTATTGATGATCTGAAATTATTGTTTGATGAAGGGGTCGAAGCGTATGATGCCTACAAACAAGAAAGGTTCACATTAAGGGCTGTAGTTTTGTGGACAATAAGTGACTATCCTGCACTCGGCAATTTGAGTGGCTGTACTGTTGGTGGATATGATGCTTGTGCAACATGTGGTGTGAATACACACTCCACATGGCTTAAGTACTCTAAAAAAGTTTCATACACTGGTCATAGAAAATGGTTACCGTCTGGCCATCGTTACAGATATCAAATGAAGCCATTTGATGGCAATCAAGAATTCGGTGTGGCTCCTGAACCAGTGAGTGGGTTACAAAGGTTTGAAGAGGCGAAGTCAATTGAAAATGCATGGGGAAAGAAAGGTAATGGCGGTAGAACATTGGGAAAATCAACAAGGTCGGAGTTTGAGGACGAGGATTCATCTAATCTGAAGAAATTGTCAATTTGGGAAAAAGAGCTTGAATACTTCAAATACAATCTTGTCCAACATAATTTTGATCTGATGCATATAGAGAAGAATGTGTGCGAGAGTTTAGTAGGGACATTGCTTAATGATCCTTTAAAAACGAAAGATGGTTATAAAGCTCGCATGGATTTGAATGATTTGAAGATAAGGCCTGAGTTAGAACCTGTTGTTGCAGGAAAAAGGATGTATCTTCCTCCTGCCTGCTACACATTGACGAAAGAAGAGAAGGTGAAGTTTTGCAAAACATTGTATGAGTTGAAGGTTCCACAAGGGTACTGTTCTAATTTTAGCAGTCTGGTGTCGCTAAAAGATGGCAAGTTGATTGGTCTCAAATCACATGACTACCATGTTCTTATGCAGCAATTCTTGCCACTTGCGGTTAGATCGATTCTTCCAAAGAACGTAAGAAATACCATCATTAGATTGTCATCCTTCTTCAGGTCAATATGCAAAAAAGAGATTGATATTGTTGAATTGGATAATATACAAAGGGACCTGGTGGAGACATTATGCTTACTTGAGAAGTATTTTCCACCGTCATTCTTTACCATCATGATTCATCTCACCGTGCATCTAGTCAGAGAAGTGAAATTGTGTGGACCAGTCTTTACTCGATGGATGTATCCATTTGAGAGGTACATGAAGATTTTGAAGGGATACATTCGAAATAAAAATCGTGCTGAAGGTTGTATTGTAAATTGTAACGAGTTAGAGGAATTTGTTGAGTTTGCTGCCGATTGGTTATCTGGCGTGGAAACAATCGGTATTCCTCCTTTAAAGTATACTGGAGCTAGTTCTTCGGAGGGTTCAAGTATAATATCAGATGGAAAACCATTACAAGGTGCTCAGGAGGATGTGGTAGATGGCATATTATTGTCCCAAGCCCACCTCGTTGTGTTACACAATACTGAAGAAGTAAAACCCTACATAGAGTATGTCCTCCTCTTTTTCCTTTCATACAAGTTTATTAACTCAAGTCAGTGGAACTAATAACTTCTTTCTCACTGCCAGCCAACACATGTCCGAATTGAAGCAACAGTATGGAAAGAAAGCTAGAAATGAAGTATGGCTGCAAAATGAACACAATAAAACGTTCCGTCGATGGTTGAACAAAAAGGTAATCATTTCATCAATTTTCAGTGGTTTTTCAAATTTTCCATTTAGGTATATTTGTGCAGTTTAACTATGTTCTAATCAATTGGGCATCTCTTTCTATCCCTGATTAGTACGTACAGCTATTTGCATCGTAACTGTGTTCCACGATTTCTAATACAAAACATTAACTATGTAGGTCGAGAAGGAGTTGGAGAACGAAGATGAAATCATGGCAGAGGAGAAGAAGATCTCTAAATATCTTAGGTGGATATCACAGGGCCCGCGTCATTTAGTTGTAAAGTACAATGGATATGACATAAATGGATGCCGGTATCGCACTAAAAGTCATGATGTTGGCGTAAACCAAAACTGTGGGGTTAGCCTGGAGGCGTCAGGAATGCACATTGCTAGTGCGAAGGACAGTAACCCAAAGATTGCTACATCGCGCTATTATGGAGTGATAAATGAGATTTGGGTTCTTGATTACCACTGCGTAAAGATACCCGTGTTCTTGTGTGATTGGGTACACAGTGGTTATGGTGTCAAAACTGATGAACTTGGTTACACACTAGTCGACCTCAACAGATTAGGGCATAAAAAGGATCCTTTCATTTTAGCTTCCCAAGCTAATCAAGTTTTTTATGTAGAAGATCAAGGAGATCCAAGGTGGTCTGTTGTTATATCGTGCCCTTTAAATGACTATATGGATGACGATGATGTCGATGAAATTGCTGAGGATGAGCTAATGTCTGAGAATCGTCGGCCAGAAGATAATATGGCAGTAGATATGAGCTCACTTTATGTGGACGACGATTCTGACACTTCTTATTTTCGCGATGATGGTCAGGGGATATATGTTGATCCCTGCTTTGAACAATAAGATGGTAGCAACAGCTGGTAAGAGACCCACCAGTTTCAGTATGTTAACAGTACAGTTTCGAAGAAGCTAGATTTGTTTTCAGTTTGTAATTTCACAAGCTGGTAATGTGCCCATAAATCTGATTATCTTTCATCCATGCTTCATTCATGCAGGTAACTCCTCTTGCTTGTTATTATGAAGGGAGGATGGATTTTGTGTGTAGTTGTCGTGCTACGGCAGATTCAAAATCATTTACTTCCATATCTGCATTCTATTTGCACATATATTTAAGTTCTTATCTTGTTTTACTTGTTAATTATGTTTTGTAATCCGTTGTAATGCCTTGGCAAGAATATCTTACTAGCTTGAATTACCAGCAGAATTTTGATGCTAGATAAGGGTTTCCTTGAAATAAATAGAAAGTGTTCATCAATATTCTGTCATATTCTCCCATTGATGTTCCATTTTTTTCAGTGTTTTCAGTGATTCTACAGTTAAGACTATGATTGAAGTTCAATCTTCGCTTCTTGTTTAGTGTGTTATGGCAGTGACACTCTGTCTATATAACGGACATCATAGACTTACGATGTTGACCTTTACTATAATTTCTGCAACGTACATAAGCATCAAGAATCAAGGGCAATGAAGGTCATGTGCTAGTAGCCAGCTGGGGGTATGGCAACCCCTGGTAAGTCTTTTTTTTCTTTTCATTTACCTTTCCATTATCTATGTTGGATATTTTCATGTATGGCTGCACCATTAAATTCTTAAAACCTATTGAAACAAACCAAAATTACTTTTTGCGAGGTAAAGAAAAGCAATGAAGATTTTTTCAGTTAACGGAAAGTACTGTTTTAAGTGGCTTGGAAAATATTATGCTTAACATGTCGGATGCTTCTTCTGTTTATATTAACCACCATCCAAGGTCAGTTTATCTTCTACTTCTGAAAACTTACCAAGATGTGGAGAATTACTTATATCTCGTGATTTAGAATTTTGCACCTCAGAATTTAGGATCTTCCGACACATGCTAGTTACATTTCTACTACCCCAGCTAATAGGAAATGGGTCTCTGAGGAGTTGGGTGTTGTTACCGAGTCTATGGAGGTGTCTGGGATTTCATCACTGGGGTTTTTGATCAGGTAATTTTTATTATAATGTACTATTTTGATTTTTCTTTGTTGTTCGTTTGTTTTTCTAATCCCTGTTTATCAGGTGAATATGTTGCTGGTAATATGAGAAGTTTGGAGTCTTGGTCACTGATTATATCATGCTAGCCATTATATTATTTCTTAATGTGAATGTAGAATATCTTTGGGAAGTTAATTCAATTCAGATGCACCCTTTATCTCTTAGATGTATTATAAATATCGACTCTACTTAATTTTATCAATTCAGATTGATTATAATTCTAATTGATTTGGCTGAATTGATATTCCTCCTGCATTACTGTTTTGAGTTTCACTGGAGAGTTTATTGCGATTGCTTCGGCGAGGTACAACTAAACTAGATTGGAGGTGTACATTATGATGGATTGTCACTATTAGTATGGCATATACATTGTGACGTCAAAGTTTTTTTTATCACGTTCATGCATATTGCTTTTTACTAGAAGCTAAACAGATACATATGTGCTCCCTTTGTAATTTATTTGGAGAGATGGATTGAATTGAAGGATTGTACCTATGCAGGCGAACATACTTCTTGACAGCGATGGAATAGTGAAGCTTTGGGATATCGGTGTTTCAGCTTGTGTATTTGACAAGGGTGACAGCCAACGCTCTTTTGTAGGAACTGCATGCTCATCAGTTTTTTCCTCCCTTCTAACAAGCTTTTTCTGAATGCAAATCTACTATTTCTTCCTTATTTTTTTCCTTTCATCATTGCTGTACACAATTTGAATTTAGAAACGTTCCCGTGTTTTACTTTTACAGGATGGCTTAGAAGTTTTGCAGCTGGGAAGTGGATACGATTTCAAGTGAGTGGTTGTTTCCTATCTCTTACTGTACTGTATAACAGTTTTTACTCGGCAGGTCTAACTACTGATACATAGAGAACCACTATCTACTCTTGTGAAGTTTCTTTGTTTATACATCTTGCAAAGCTTATATCTTGTCATTTGGGATAAACTGCTTTAGAGTTTGCCCATGGTCATGCTCCCTTCTCGAAGTACCCTCCGATAAAGGTAAACCAGTATTCTGAATGCTTCTCTAAAACTATTTCAGTATTTCGGAAGAGCTTTTGACTTGTGTCTCTCCTGGTGGTCTTTGTTGAATATATTGCATCAAAATACCTTCATAATATATATTGTATGGATCAGCTTCTTCTTGACGGCTGTAGTTCCCTTTGGTTGAATTGATTATAGCCACCTACATGTGACCAGAGAATAAAGAAAACAGTCAACTTGGTTACTCAAGTATGGTGTGTTGGGTAGATTTAGCTTAAACAAATTAGAGTCAAAATAATTTTGCTACTTCCTCAGGTGATTGGAGCTGCAGAAGTGGTGAACGGTTGGCTACCTGACTTAGACCTACAACAGTTATCCGCAGTGAAAAGCAGTTCGCTCAGGTTATATTCTGATCATTAATTTTATAAACTGAACTTACGACATACAAATTGTTTCTTTCATTATATCGTTGATATATCAAACAAAGAACTTTAGCTGTAGTGTTTGATCTAGAAATATGATAAAATGGTGAACCACACAAATTTGATACATTTCAGGAATTTCTGGTAAAGTGTAAAGATACGCAGAGGCAGCATGCCATTCGATTCCAGGCACACCAAGCTGCTAATGGAGATGCCACATATAGGATGTCAGAGACTTAAACACACTAACTAAATTCATTTAAAGTATTTCATTAATCTATTCCTATGATCTCACTGAGGTCTTTTTGGATAAAGAAACCACACCTGTGAAGCTGTGATCACTTCAATAAATGCTCTCAGTAAGACTGACATGGAAGTGTCAGGCATTCTGTTGGGAGTGAGTGTGTGCACAACTATCACTTCCGTGATTAGATTCCCATTGGGTTATAGTCATTACAAGTAATATCAGTATTGTAAATAGGGATTTCATCTTTCGTTTCTTGTTTAGTCTTTGTTAACAGTAAGCATCATCTGTATATATGCTTATGGAAATTCATGTCAAGGATAATGTTGTTTGATTAATAATTAATAAAAATCCAATTTAGTGTTGGTTACCACTTTGGAGATTTTTCTGGGAACGATATTAATAATAAAAACTGTGCACGACTTCATGGAGATGCTTGATTTGGACACGGTGAGTTTTACAGATCCGTGACCATTACACAGATTGGTCACGGAGGGAAATATATTCCGAGACCAATGAG